>NC_064269.1:26847500-26935000 GCF_003254725.2 Canis lupus dingo | reverse complement strand
GGCAGTTAATATATGTGGATGTTTCTCATCCATTTCCAAGGCCTTTGCCGGTATATATTAATTGCTTTTCATTATTGTTACTCTTCCATGAGAGCTGGAGCGGGGGTGAGAGAGGAAGAGAGAGAGGGAGAGGAAGGTTGTGCTTGTACATGTTTGCTAAAATAGAACTCAAGGGCAGCCCCGATGGCCCAGCGGTTTGGCGCTGCCTTCAGCCCGGGGTATGATCTTGGAGACTCGGGATCGAGTCCCACGTCAGGCTCCCTTCATGGAGCCTGCTTCTCCCTCTGCCTGTGTCTCTGCCTCTCTGTGTGTGTGTGTGTGTGTGTGTGTGTGTGTGTCTCATGAATAAATAAATAAAAATCTTTAAAAAATAAAATAAAACTCAATAATGGCATTTTCATGGCATCAGGATGTTGAGGCAGAAGCAATTGTCCCTCCCTCATGGTCATTTTGTTTCAGATGATGACTGCTTCATCTCCAGAATCCTATACCCCTTCCAGGCAGGAAGAATCGGAAGGCAGAGGGCAAAAGAGGCGAGCTAGCCAAGTTTCCTCTTTTAAAGAATTTTCTTGGAAGCTTCATATAATAACTTCTGCTTATATTTCATTGGTCAAGACTGGCTGCCTGATTTGTAAGGGAGGGGAGGTCAGGAAATGTAGTTTTTAAGTTGGGTGCATTGCCATCTCTATGAAAATAGGGATTGTGTGAAGAAGGGAAAAGATGTATATGATATGGGCGACTAGAGGTCTTTAGTCACCTAAGGCAAGCAAAGAAAGACAAGATTCTGAGTTAGAATGAAGAGACAAAGGTTCTTTACTATTTTATGTACTCTTTTTGTTTTTCTTTTTCTTGATTATTTTTTATTTTTGAGTATAATTGACACACAATGTTACATTAGTTTCAGGGGTACTTATATACTTTTGTTTGCACCCTTAACCTTAACAGCAACTCGGTATGCCTACATTTCCATCAAGAGATGCCACAGAATCTTAAAACTGAAATAATACGTATTTTAATAAATATAAATTACCTATAAAAATAATTTGAGAACTTATGTATTTCACAAGATGCCATTTTAGAGCAAGAGAACTCTAGGGAGAATGAAACTGAAGACAAAGGATTCACAGCTATAGAATTTTTTATTAAACTCATTATTTAAATTTCTGTCTAGTTGACTTCCCTTATTTAATTTTCTGGGAAAATCTGTCAGTCATTCTGTAAAAAAAAAATATTTATTGAGTCCCTTAACTTGTACCAGGCACAGGACACATAGAAATTAGGACCAAAATTTTTGCGATCCTCAAACCCACTTTCTGGAATGGGAGATAGACAATAAACAAGTAATGAAATGAATAGGCAAGATAATTTCATATTGTAGCAAGTACAGGAAACAAATGGTCATGCTGAAGAGTAACAGAGGAAGACAGAATGCATGTCTGGCTTTCTATGTTTACTCCCTAACCCTGGTGCCCATTACTAAGCCTGGCTGAGAGTAGGTGCTCAATATATATTTATTATCATTGGATGAATGGATATGGAAGGAATGGATCAATGAAATGGGAGCATTCATTCTAGGCATAGGAAATCATATTAAAAACCTTGTGATTATAGCAGTGAGTTCAGATTTAATTATAAAATAATTAAGTTGCCAGTTGCATGGTTTTATACTGGTTATCCCATCTTCATAAAAATCATGTGAAGTTGTTAATATTATCATCTTCATTTTACAAATGAGGAAACTAAACTTAGACATGATAAAATAACTTACCCAGATGGATAAATCTATGAAGAGTGACATAGAGATTTGATTTCAAGAAATTTGACTCCAGAGTCTACCCTTCCAAGGGTATAATCTTGGGCATTTTGCACACACCCTGCAGCCAGAAACAGCAGGAGAACAATCATTCCCTCAGGACCACGTCCAAAAAAGAAGAAACATAGGCTAACAGGAAAATCATCCTGTTAAATCATAAATGACAATAATTTTCAATTTTCAAATGTGACTTTCTGCTCATTTTTGAACTCCACAGTTCTAATCCTTAAATTTCTCAACAAAGGATGAGAGCTAAAGAATTTTCTGTGGCAATTTCATTAAAGAAGGCTGGCTATGACGTGACAACAATATACAAATATTTTGTCAAAGTCCATCCCTTCCCCTGTTTCTAAATCACAATTTATATTGAAACATGTTTCTTGGTAAAATCTTTCATACTCCCAGTTATTATTGGAAGCAAAGAAAATGTGTTTAATAAAACAAGAATTTATTGTATACTTCTTTTAAGATGTCCTCCCCCCAAAAAAATATCCAGAAAGTTTTCAATTTATATAAATAATCTAAAAAGCAGGAATCTCTATTATCCAAATTGATGAGGTCAGTGGTAAATTGATGTATCAATCAGACTTTGTCTTCTACAACCCGGAATGATGTTTGTTTGTTCGTTTGTTTGTTTTTAACAGCCATTGTTAGGTAGCTGTGTATCTATTTACTTGTGTTTCTCCTCTCCAAATTAACTTTTTTAGTCCTTCCGCTTTTTTCTATGTTTTGCCTTTAATAGAGGCTCTGGCATATAGTAACACTAAAGAAGAAAGAAAGGAAAGAGGCAAGTAAGTCTCTCTGCTCTAGTACTTGAATTAAGAAGATCGAGATAGAGAAGAGTGTGGTCATTCTTTTTGCATCTGTAATACTCTACAACTCATAAAATAGAAAAAAAAATTAGTAAATTCGTAATTCAGTTCATAAAGATTGAAATGCAAAGAGCTCATTACATCAAAGAACTTTAGATCATACTATATTCCTTCTTTCTCCTCCTTCCCTTTTTCTTACCACAACATCTTATATTCCAATTTCTTTTTTTATCCTTAGTGACCCACGTAATATATCCCCAAAGGGAAGAAATTTCCAAGAAAACTTTTTTTTAAGTGAAAAGAACATTGGTTGCGGTATAAATAAACACGTGAAATTACTTTCAACATATCAAATGGCTCTTGGAGGCATGAAGAAGAATTGAGGGGTGGGTGAAAATTGAGGATGTAGATATCTGTGCTACCTTACACTTGAGCTAAGAGAATATATCCTGGCCTTATAATAAATTTTTTCAAACAACATTTAAGAATTTGAGGACAAAATGGACATGTCTTGTTAAAACTTACTAATTGCAGAAAGTAGAACTAAAGTAATTTTGGCTATGCCAAGTTCAGAGGAAAAAGAAGAAACCCAAGGGACGTGTAATGGAGTTGGCATATATTGTCTCTGCCACTTAAGGGAATCTGTCCTTTTCTCGCCAACCCCAAAGTGAAGCTGTTTGATGAGGAGGAAGTAGCTTGGAAAATGTTGGGAGTTATGTCATTTTGCTGAAGTTTTTTGGCACTAATGAGAAACATGGCTTAGAATAAGACTTTTAAAAATTCACAAAAGCATTTTTGGAAAAATGTCACTTTCACATTGAGAGGAAGTTGTAAAAAATTAATTCAATATTTTATGTCATTTATAAGACTTAAAATGAGTTCAATTTTTTAAGTAACATGAATTGAGATTTATTTTTAAAAGTCATGCTATTGACTTTTAAAACCATTTCTAAGAAAGATAGTGTAAGTGGAGAATTTTTCTGATTTAGTTTGTTTTGTTGTTACATAGGGCTTAAAAACTAAGTAGTAATATAACTATATTTTTATAGGTCCACAACTGTTAAACTATTTGGGGATCAGAGTAATTTTCCCACTTTTTCAGTAAACACTGTTAATTTTATTGCTTTTACATTAAAGAAAGTGTATGTTGTTTATACCACACACAATACATAAAAATGTTTGATTTTAAAAAAGGGAGGAAAGCCCCTGAAAATATCCAATGCAAGACCTCATGAATGTTGAGTTAAAGCTTTTGCTACAACTGAGATTATTTCTGGATTTTGCTATTTTCCCTAGGATTTCCAAATTTTTCTTCTAAGTAAAGATCAATTTTATAGATTAGTTTTATGAAGTTGCCCTGGTGGATTTGACTGACTTTTAATAATTTTGGAGGGAGCATACATTGAATGAGTCCTTTCAGGAAGCATTATATAAATGGAATCTGAATGTATATGGGGAAATTGAGACATATTAGCATGATCCAGACTAAAAATGTCATGTAAAGAGCTGGAAATAATAAACAACACCCCTGTTTTTAAAGATTTCTGTTCAGTTACACAACTTGGCAAAAATAATCCAAGAGGTAGTTCAACAAACTGTAAGATACAGATTTATACTCACATTTAAGGTTGCCCAGAAATTCGGGTTTCACTTGAAGTAAAACTGATAAAGTTAATCACTTTAGGCCATAATGCCTATTGACTATTTTACAAGAAAAATGCATTTGTTTTGTTGCTCATAAAGTTAAACCCTTTTTACTGTGATCATTTTAGGGATATTTCCATGGATTTTTTGTTTTGTTTTGTTTTGTTTGCTTGTTTTTTCAGGGCATTAACTATCACTCACACTGGAAATTTGTGTTTCCAATTAGTAGATGATATACCTGAAGGTTTTTTCCAGGTTGAAGAAACATTAGCATAGCTTTTACCTAGCAGATCTTTTCAAGCCTTTGTTATTTGTGGTTCTCAGCTTTTTGCTACTCTTTATGACTCAGGAAGGGTAAACCATCTGAATTGTCCTTACTGCACGCACCACCAAGGGGACCTAGTAATGTTGTAATGGCACAGTTTGGATTTTCCAGTTGTTACACAGAAAATAAATCTGAATCTGATGCAGTTAACTCTATAGACTCCATGGTCATGCATGTGTGTTATGTTACCATGAGGCATGATGCACAAAGTTTTGTTTTATTCGTGAATTTGATCAGATTTTATAAATTGTGTGTTGGCATGGGTCAAGGGCTGGGTTTCTTCCATTCTAGTTTAATAGAAAGTAACCATATATATCATGTGAATTATACTTTTAAAAAAATCAGAATGTAATAGCACCTAAATAATATTATATAATTATTAATGGTGATAGAAATAATAGCTAACATTTAATGAGTGGTCCTTACTACTACTATACTAAGCCTTCTTTATGTAATGACTCATTTAATTCTCCCCCAAACCACATGAATTAAATGCTATTATATGAATTCTAATGATATGAAACTGAGGCACAGAAACTTTTAACTAAATTTTCCAAGATCATGTGTCTAGTAAGACTGAATATCATGTCAGATGTGAGATTTAAACCAGTCAAGCATCCCCCTAGAACCCGTGTGTTTACCACTGTGCTGCAATTTGTTAATAGTTCCGAAGGTACTTCAGCATCCTGTGTTGCCTCTGGCTTGGCAATATCAACATTTGTTATGTTTACATAGAGCATGGGGCTCTAGGTTATTGTGGGTACCCAATAAATATTTGTTGAAAAGGTGTATGAATAAATGAATGAGGGTATGAATATAGCAATGAATACTATGCACTAAAGAGACGTACTAGTAGAATTTGGTATTTACTCTGAGACATAATTTACTATACATTTTGAAGTCATTCTATAGTCAAAATTTAAAAGTATGGTTAAGGAGCACCTGGGTGGTTCAGTGATTGAGCATCTGCCTTTGGCTTGGTCATGATCCCGGGGTTCTGGGATTGAGTCCCACATCAGGCTCCTCGCAGGGAGCCTACTTCTCCCTCTGCCTGTGTCTTTGCCTCTCTCTGTGTGTGTCTCATGAATAAATCCATAAACTCTTTAAAAAAATAAAAATATGGTTAATACCCATCACCCATTGAGCACTGGGTATTATATGTAAGCGATGAATCACTGAATTCTACTCCTGAAACCAATATTATACTATATGTTAACTAACTAGAATTTAAATAAAAATTTGGAAAAAAAGGAAATAAAAGTATGATTAATTTATAGTATTTACATAGGATTTTCTGAAAAATTAAGTTTTTTTCTTGTTCCACAGTTTTGTTTTAAGATTTTATTTGTTCATGAGAGATACAGATAGGCAGAGACCTTAGGCAGAGGGAGAAGCAGGCTCCCTGCAGGGAGCCCAATATGAGACTCCATCCCAGGATCCCAAAATCATGACTTGAGCCAAACACAGATGCTCAACCACTGAGCCACCTAGGTGCCCCTGTTCCACAGTTTTCAAATAAGGTGGAGACTAGAGAGTGGAAAATGGATTTTAGAGAAATAAATCTGTCATATTCATTACTACCATGAGTTCCATGAAGACAAATCAACTCCCACATCCTTTTCTTTATTCTTACCAATAAGTATACTTCATTGCTCAAGATGTGATATTCAGATGGGACTCAGTAATTCCTCATTGTTTGAAAGTAATACAGTAGGAAAAATTGTGTGATTATATGTGATTATATAAAGTACATGAAAATAATGCATAAGAAAAGCATTTAGAAACCTGTAAAAAATAGTTTCTCAGAATGTTTCAAAGAAAATTGTTAATATTTCGATTTTTTTAAAGATATGTTTATGTCTTTGAGAGAGAGAGAGAGAGAGTGCAAGCAAGCACACAGAGGGAGAGGGAGAAGGAGACTTCCCACTGAGCAAGGAGCCTCATTTGGGGCTTGATCCCAGGACCCTGGGATCTCGACCTGAGCTGAAGGCAGACGTTTAACTGACTGAGCCACCCAGGCGCCCCTATTAATCCTTTTTGCAACAAAAGTATTCTATGATCAAATACTTTTGGAAATGTTTAGTTGAATTATGTTCCTTTGTTTAAGAATTCCTCAAACTTTAACAATGCTAGTATATATTGAGACTATCTAAGTAGAATTCTATTTTGCAGAATTTCACAAGCTTATTTTACTTTATTGCTGTTTCTTTATTAAGAGTTGCACTTTTTAAGCACAAGACTGACGTGATTGCATTATTAGTAGTACCAAAAATGGAAATTATTAAGAGTGCCAAAATTTATGTAATCAAGATAGTCAAGATGTAATACGTAAAAATAATGGAAGGTTTGATTCATCAGTGGCTACACATAGGTTTAGGGTAATGATCGTCATTGTGATAACAGACAGAAATAGAATTATGGAAACACAATCAGAGTGTAGGAACATCATAATTATCAGAAATAGATGAAGGATTTGCAGTAAAGGCTGAGATTTCAAACTCCAGAATATTTGGATTTCTTTCTATTTGAAGTCTTCTCATTCCCTTGTGTTTATGAAGTTTATACTAGATTGGAACGCTAAGAGTCAGGATCAGGGATTTATTCTGTGCCAAGTGGATGGAATTTAGGTAGTTATTAGCAACTGTGAAGAAAAAAATCCCTTCATTTCAGTCATTCAGTGCTTTACTATTTCCAGGCTTTCAATGCTAAGGTTTCTAGAGAATCTTTATAAAAAATTTTTTTTCCTGCTAATTTGTCTGAAGATTCAAGATGAGGAGAATAGGAGAAAGCTAAATTATTCAGGAGGGGGGGGGGAAACGTATTTCGATCCTAAGAAAGATCCTTAGGATCCTTGAGGCATGAAAGGCTAGGACCAATAAGCTGAAAAAGACTTCCTTCCCTTGCCCCACCCTAAGAGTAAAGGGCAAGCAGTGGTGACAACTGTCCTCACCTCCCCAGTTCCCCTTCACCCAATATTTGGATGTATCTGATGAATATTTTTGTGGCTTTTTGCAATATTTTGTGTAATGTAACCATGTCTGTCTCCCCCTAAAATCTTTGGTAGTATCTCCATCACTGGCTCATACCTCACAGAGTGGGATGGATTTGCGGTGTGGGTGATGTGATGAAGTGGTGGCAGTGCAAGGAGGCTGTGGATAAGAACCGAAGCTGCTGATAAGTCCTATCTGTTTTACCCAAAGGAGGCTAAGGGAGTCTCCCAGTTTGTAAATTTAATTATAAAAGAAGGCTAAATCTTTGTCAGTATCTCCTGCACTAGGCCTTTCTATGCCCCGAACCATAGGGAAGGAGTCTGCAGGGCTGGGGAATAGTGTGTGGGAGCCTTAGGGATTCTGTTAACACCTTTGGCCTAAGGCCCAAATCCAATAAAGATTTCGGTGTCCCTTTCCTGCAGAGCATAGTATCATCTTGAACTTCTTAGCTCTGTTAATAACAAGAGGAAAATAAAGCATAAAGGGTTAAGAGCAGTTCCCTTTAATAGGACTAGACAGGAACTGAGGTTGTGGAGGCGGTCACAGAGCTTCTCAGGCCAGGGCACTGCCATCTAGGAGACCTTGTGGGCAGGGTAGTGAGCAGTCGAGGCCATCTTCCCACATAGAATCCTGGAGAGAGAAAGCATAAATAAGTAGTGAAGAGATGATAAAAATGAGTTTGCCAGGGAAAGAATCCAAAGGGAACATGCTAATGGTAAAGACAAGCTTTAATTTGCTTATCATATTGAATGTTTCATGCCTTTCCTAGTTAATGGAGTTAAAAGGCAGCCCTGCTCTTACGTATTTTATGGCTCTTGAAAAAATGTATAAAGGGAAGACAAATTTGTGCTATGTGATATAGCTAATCTAAGGACGCCCTTGGGGAGTGTGGGAACCATTCCATAATTTTTTGTTGATTTGAATGAAATTGAAGAAGAGTTTGGAGAAGAGAGAATTCCTGGTCCCCTATTGCTCTACAGAATGTACTTTGCCATTTCTAATTAGTGGAGCAAATGATTAATTTTTTGATTATTATTCCATACCAGAGGAAGGGAGTAAACACCAAATATATACCTATGGTTAAAAAGATCCAACCCTTTTTAAAATTTTAGCTTAAGGATACTCTATTTCTCTTCAAATTAACCACTTCTGCTCCTGTCTCCAGATCTTTTTATCTTCTGTTTCATCTGTGTGCCGAGCCTCTGCCCCAGATATCTGTGTACAACTCTCGCTTTATACAGTTCTCTCAGAAAAATGTCACTTCTTCAGAAAGGACTTCCCCAATCTCTAGTTGTATGAAAGCAGCCCTATACCCAGCCCCTACCTGCCATTAGCCACTGATTCTCCATCCTTCACTGTAAGCTTCTGTGTAGCTTTATCATTACCTGGTTTGTTTATTCATGTATTATATGTCTCCTTTTGCTAGAATCGTAAGAGCCAGGTGATCAGATATGCATCTTGGTTTGTTCATTGGTGTGTAGGTTGTGCCTAGAACAGCTCCTTGAACATAATAGGTATACAATAAATATATGTTAAAGATTTATTTAATGAATAAATGATGCAATGAAAAGGAGGTTATGGATTAACTTTTATATCCTTACATGTACCATATGTAGTATATATAGTGTACCTATATATAATAGTATATATTACAGTGTATATCTATTATTTTTATGTTTTCAAAAATATGCTGTAGTAATTTTCAACAGGTGGAATAGAAGAATGGTTTTCTGGAGAGGAAGGTGAGGATGACAGTGTTACTCTTGCTTTGCACTGTTACCTTTTATCTTACGTAAAACCCCTCGCCTCTTTAAGTACTTGCAAAAGATTTTTCTTTTTACCTCTCATGGTTCTTCTACAGCTTTTTCATCTCTTTTCAATAATAGTTATGGTGAAATTTTTCTTCCCATGAACCCCCTAAAAGGCATTCTTTTTTACATTAACAAACAGAAAATAATGGGAGACTAAAATACAGAAACAAGAAAGTATTTTACCTACAGGAATGTATACTTTTGACTATCTGCATTTCTCATGCTATTATTAAAAATACCTCTGCTTGGATGGAACCATTTTGTTTCCATGCTGATTTATCCTTTGCTTTCTCCTGTGAACTTTTTAAATTTGGTGTTTGGCAGCAGTTTTGTTTTCCTTGGAACTAAGTACTGTGTAGCATACTGTTAGCTGAAGGCTGTGATGTAGAAATGTATTATTAAAAATAAAAGAAGAATTGATTCCATAAGGATGAAAATGACTCTGTGTCAAGGAAGTTAGGATTTTCAAAATGCTTTAAATAACAGATTGTGTTTCTTTTAAAGGAAGTATACTTTGTTTCCTAGAAATACATTTAAAGGTCTTCATTTTGCCTATCTTGATTAATGAGAGCTGGGGGAAAAAAAAAAAGATACTCTTCTTTAAAAAGAGAATTCCTTCATCAGATGGAATTTCTTTTTTTTTTTTTTTGTTTTACATTTGTAGGCATAACGTTTGTAACCTCTATATCCCCCCTTCTTATTAAAATGCCTTTTCCCAGAGGAGTAATCATAGTTAAATAGTTCAGAAGATAGTTTTTGTAGGTGAGAGACAATCTTTTTTCTTCCTGAATTAAGCAGGCATATATTCTTTATCAAATAGAATATGTTTGGATATCCTGTTTTTTTTTTTTTTTCATTTTCCAGTCTTAGTATCTCTTTCTCTTACATTTCTAGAAACTTTATATAACTAATAAAATCATAAGCATTCCTTCTCCAGAAAAGGTATCATACCATGTTAATGAACTTTTTCTGTCTCTTTTCCCAGAATGATCTGGGTATCATGCTGCTATTCATTTGTCTTGAAAGTTGAGCCCAGATGAATTCAATTGCAAAAAGAAAAAAATACCTATAATTTCTGCTTCTGTTCCTCAAGGTCCATGACCCATTTTTGTCTTTTATCTAAGCCCTTCAAAGTGTCAAATACCTACTCTTGTCATCTGTAACTTTATACTAATCCTACCTGTTTGATTCATAGGATGTTTTGACTTTCTCATTGATATCTCATCAACATCAGTTTGAAATTCTGAAATTCACTGACTTCATTGTACAAGTGTCCTTTTCATTATTTATTATGACTAAGCAATTTTTTTTTTATTTGTCATAATCATTAGTCAGGAGAGTGGGGCTAGTGAGGTGTCTATGTACTTCCTAAAACATTTAGCCCTGTGGTTCTGCTTTAACAGGAATACTTACCTGTGGCCAAATGCTTCATTTTAATTTAAGCACTCTATAGTATTAAGTAAGTCAGGCAATTTATCACACGATGGATGATGTTTTTAAAAGGATAGTGAAAACATTGTGGTTATTTTAGTCTTTGGTCCATGATCTAAGGACAGTGCTATTATGACAGTAAGATAAATTCTATGTACAAATAAGATAAAAATTCATGTGCTATCCTGTGCTCAACCTCCCTACTCCCTACCTCACCCCCATCGGTGCCAGGTACGCAATAATCACAGAGAGAGTGGAGCCCTGAAACTGTCCAGCAGCCCCCACCATCTTTTTCTGCCCTTAAAAAACAAATTATGGAGAATATTATAACAAACCCCATATATTCAACACTAAAATTATTAATGTTAAATTTTTATTCAGATTATTTAATTTATTTTCATATTATTTCATTTAAAAACAGAGCCTTTGTATGATTTCCTCAAGTTCAAAGAGAAAAAAATCTTGTTGAATTTCCTTTGACTCTCTTTCTATTGAATATAGAACATTATGGTATCTTGCTTATCATTTCAGAGTTTATTGCTTTTTGGATTTTATTTCACATAGCATGTAGATTTCAATAATTTCATTACTTTGAAAAAAGTAGTAATGGCGTTTAAAAATACATTTTGAAATACACATGGCTGGTCACTCAGACTTTTAAGTATAATAATGATATTAATATATAATATAAATATATAATAATAGAATAAAATAGAATGCCTTTATCCTAAATTGCTCTCATTAGTCTATTGTATAATGCCAGGAAATAAATCTCTCTGATTCATATATAACACATTTGGCAAATTTTGCTATGTTATGTTTCAAAAAATGAGATTTAGAGAGTGAACATTTGGAGGTTTGTAAGTTCTGGCTTATAATGATCAGGTTTATCTTCTTTTTCTGTACTAAGTGATCCCCCAAATGAATCTACATTTTGAAAGTTTTTGTTCTCATACTAGAAGTCATCTTTTTTTTTTTTTTTTTTTAACATTGTTAATGGTAGAAGACAGTGAAATCTGTGCTTTTCTTATTTTAGTTCTGATCTTGGAGAAATGTTATCTTTTTGACTCACTACCTGTCATTATCAAATATTCCAAGTCAATATATTGTGGATTATAAATCTTGTTTATGGTTTATTTACCTGTTTTTACTGCTGTACTCATAATAGTAGAATTTACTAAGTTATTCCATTAGTTGAAACTCATTAGTAAGAGAATAATAGTCGTAACAGTCTTGTATAAATTATTATTTTCTGAAGATTTAGATAACGAGGGAGAGAAGATAACCCTTCTGCTTAAAAATTATTTTACTCTAACAGCATCCTATTCAAGCTTATCATCTGTTTAAACAAGCAGAACAAATAAGCACCCCATCTTACTGTTATTTTCTTTTTCTTCCTATTATTGACAAAAAGTATTCCTAAGGTCTAAATAAGACAGGTGATTGAAAAATGTCAAGATGATTTTTGATAATTCTAGCGAACAACCAATTTAAACCATTAAATGGTCTTAATTTATACGTCTCTAAATCAGACTATTTCATTAGTTGATTAGTGTTTTAACTTTTATATAATCAACTTTAAATAAGTATTAATGAATATTTACTAGCAGATGTAATGCCATTAAATGCAGAAATTTAAAAAAAAATAACGCATTAAAGAAATATCAACTATCTAAGCATTAAATTTTATATGATGATTATCAGGGCTAATTTACCCAAAGTTGTATGCTAGCCAAATTATAATTAAATCATTTCACCGATTCCAAGGCTTATAATAATTGATCATCTTATTAAAAATGAGTAATTTAAAATTGCTTTGTTATATTTTTCACTTACTATACCATGAGCATTTCATGTGTAATTTTGTAAAAAGGCCTTGAAAGCCAAAGTCGAAATGCTATATTATAATCTTTTTGTATTCTAATTTAGCGTAGTTCCCTTTTTGTTGGATAACACAGTGATTGACACGTAATTACTGAATTTTTACATTTTCTAGTTCAAAGGGTATGAATTTTTAAGAGTATGCAGTATGTATTAAAATTGATTATATATTGTATACATGTCTGTGTATTTATGTGTGTAAATTATATATGTGTGTATATATCTATACACTACATACTAGCAATATATATGCATACTTAGTTCTCTAAATTCTACCAAATATTCAACATGATCAGATTGCTAATAGGCAAGAATCATGTCTTGTTATTGTTTATATTTAATTTTTTTCACTTCAGATAAAACATTTGCCCAATATTGATTATTGATGTTAATTTTGTAAACTGTCTTTATCCTTTATTCTGATTATTTGCTAGGGTTGCATTCTTTTCACCTCTTTTTTAAAAAAGATTTTGTTTCTTTATTTGAGAGAGCACAAGTGGTAGAGAGGGGCTGAGGGGGAGGGAGAAGCAGACTCCCTGCTGAGCAGGGACCCTGAATCTGGAGTCCATCCTAGGATCCTGGGATCATGACCTGAGCTGAAGGCAGATGCTTAACCCACTGAGCCACCCAGGTACCCTACTTTCAGATTTGTAGCGCTCTTAGAGTACTGAAGATACTAGTTTTTACCTGCAATTTCATGGAAATATTTTGCTAGTGTGACATTTGTATGGACATTGAAGTTTTATGTAGCTGGATCATAATCCTCTGTGTGTGTGTGTGTGTGTGTGTGTGTGTTGTTTAGTTTGGAAAATCTTTTCTAGGTATCCCTGGGTGGCGCAGCGGTTTAGCGCCTGCCTTTGGCCCAGGGCGCGACCCTGGAGACCTGGGATCGAATCCCACGTTGGGCTCCCGGTGCATGGAGCCTGCTTCTCCCTCTGCCTATGTCTCTGCCTCTCTCTCTCTCTCTGTCTCTGCGTGTGACTATCATAAAAAAATCTTTTCTATATTTGAAAATAGTCTAAATATTTGCCTGGATTTTATTTTATACTTACCATTTCACCTTTAAATGTCTTTTTATCTGCCTAGAATTTATATTTGTGTGTCTTAGAAGATTCGGCTCTAATTTTTTTTCTGAAGACTCTATTTTTTTTTCCTCCACTTGACTAATTCATCAGATACTCATTGATTTTTATATTTTCTTTTTACTATTTTGTTGCTGTATGTACTTGAGTTCTTTTCACAACTGTCCACTACATTTCACTTATTTATATAGTATATATATATATATTTTAAGATTTATTTATTTATTCATGAGAGAGAGGCAGACATATAGGCAGAGAGAGAAGCAGGCTCCTCCCAAGGAGCCTGATGTGGGACTCCATCCCCGGACGTGGGATCATGCCCTGAGCCAAAGGCAGACGCTCAACCACTGAGCCACCCAGGTGTCCCAGTATATTTTGAGTCTTAAATCATTGTTCCATAACTTGAGTTAAATTTTACAGCATGTTTTAATAACTGAGTAGGGTATTACTCTCTTCTAATATTTTCTGATTCTTATAAATCAGTTTATTCTCTCAGATCAAATTTATGTAGTTGGTTTTTTCAGTTTCCTAATCGAATATAAATAACTTTTGATCGAGATTGGGTTAAACCTATAAATTTGTGTGGATAGACCTGAACACTTAATTTTATCGAATTCAGTCTTTTTTTTTTTTTTTTTAAGATTTTATTTATTTATTCATGAGAGACACACAGAGAGGCAGAGACACAGGCAGAGAGAGAAGCAGGCTCCATGCAGGAGGCCGGAGATGAGACCTGATCCTGGGTCTCCAGGATCACACCCTGGGCCTAGGGCAGCGCTAAACCGCTGAGCCACCCAGGCATCCCCGAATTCAGTCTTCTTAATCAGGAACATTGTATGGCCATCAGTAAGGTCCTGCCATTTTCTGTGCATGGTTATCAAACATTTCTTGGTAATGTGGAAAAACATATTACTTTTTTGTTGCTTTTATGAACAGTTTTTTATTATATGTACTAAGGAGGCATTGCTGTTGTCTAGAAAAGCTGTAAGGTATATTAATAAGTTGAATAATCTGTCTTGTTTGTATGCTAGCCTATTAGAGATAGGGAGCTCTTCCATTGGGACATACGAGTACTAAGTGTACTGGACAGATGAATGGAATTTTATTTCTCTTGGTCAACATCTTGTATATTCTGGTTAAATGTTATTTTCAACTAATAAATATCATGCTTTGTAAGCAAAGTAGCTTAGAGCTATGACAATTATGGCCTAGCTTGATAATGTGTCTTTTTTCCTGAAAATCTACATTTTGTGACCTTGGGGGGAGTATTTCACATTAAATCATTTGACTCCTTAGAACTCTCATATTTTTGTGATATCAAAACAGAACTAAAAATGATTGAAATATTTTGGCCTTCTCATCGTTACCATTCATGACAGTGAATTAACCTATACTAATGATTTATTTAGCATATTTTCTTAAATGAGAAGCTTAATGGCATGTAAAAAGCTTAACTCCAGTTAACATGTCTATAGGATGTTCCTGACAAAGAACCATAAAGCTGTATATTAGCAGACTCTTTTTATCACACAGTGATATTAAATACCTTCAAAACAACTACTAGTTGAAATAATTAACTATCAAACCAGAAGCTATTATTACTTTGTATGTTAATTTATTCATGATAGCTATTTAATACATTCATATTAAAACATAGATTTCAAAAACTTAATTCTTTAGAAGAAAGAGTAAAAATATTTGCCATATAAAATAAATATCATTGAATTTACGATAATTATTATATTATTTACAGCTCATGGGGCATTCAGAATGGGACCAGAAACGAGGGCCAAGAGGATCACAGGTAAGTTTGTTTTCCTTTCCTTTTTTTTTTTTTTTTTCTGCATTTTGTTTCTTAACAGTTTGAGCCATGCTTGAGTCTTCTAAAACTCAAGCAATAACAAGTAGAGAGAGGAAGAGGCAAATAATCATGCCATTTGTTTTTATTTAAGTTAGCTGTGATTAAAGTCTGGTTTCAAATCCCAAAGGCAGATGCCTGTATATTCTTCCTGAGAGCTTTCTGGTATCCCAGATTGGTTCTGTTTATATGAATGTAGATTTTATATTCATCTTGTCTCTGCACAATACATTTTGATCAGCAACCCACTCTCTTGCTTTTATTCACTTCCTTTGATAATTTTTCTATGTATTTTCTTTTTTTCTCTATCTTCCTGTTTTTGGTTAAATATTTTGAAACATAATCAAAGTAAACCCTGAACTAATTACAGATTTTGTCTCTAAATTAACTGTCTTCGTCTTAGGGAAATAGAAAGATGAAAGGACCTATTATTTTTGAAAAGAAACAAATTCTGAACCTTTCTATATTACCAGATTGTTTTCATTGTCTTACTTTATGTCTTAGGCAAGGGGAAAAGCTTCCATGACGCATTTATGCTTTTTAATGACCTAATTAGAAAATGTGGATTTGTTTTGCTTCCATAATTACTTTGCCTGACAGAATAAGGGCTGAGTTTTACACTAAGAAAATTCTCTGTCCTCCTGGAGTATTTTGTGAAGAAAGATGAAAATCTTTAATATCCTAGCAGCCTGTGGGTTTACTTGTCTGTAGACAGCCAAATAAAAAATTGAGTGGGTGGGACATTTTTACCTCTCCTGCTTGCACTTTCTATTTGCTACCCAAAAATATGGCCAAAAAGAAAGAAAGTTGAATATGCAATATTGTACATGAGAGTTCATTGTGAAATGTGAGATTCTCCTAGGTGTTTTACAAAACTGATGTGGACCAGTGCTGTCATTAAGTTTGCCTGGTAGTTATTTAATTTAGGTCCCTGTGAAAATAAAACCCAATCAATCAGTTGTTTTTAGTTGAGATTTTAATAGCCATGGTTTTATTTTCATCCATTACAAACTTGATTAGTAAATAATATAAACCAGTCCAATTAAGTTAGTTGTCCCAAAGAATTTATGTCTTGCCTTCCTTCACTCTTACTTCCCTTTCTCCGTTTCCTCTGTCACACCTGCTCTCTCTGTACACACCTGCAATATTTTAAATCAGAATTTGCTGCAAGATTGGGAATGAAATGGTGAATGTATGGTAAAGGCTTTGTGGTTCCAAACCAATTAAAAACTAAAGATGAGCACAAGAAATTCAACAGTTCCTGATTGTTGCCACCAAAAAATTTTGATATGCAAAAAGTGCTATATATGTTTGTTTAAGTATTATTTACTCATATGACTCATTTGGGTTTTTTTCAAGTTTTAATTTAAATTTCAATTAATTATCATACAGTATAATATTAGTTTCAGGATAACAGTATTATAATTCAACACTTCCATTCAATATCTAGTGGGTGCTCATCACAGCAAATGTTCTCCTTAATCCCCATCATTTCACCCTTACCCACACCCTGTAACCATCAGTTTATTCTCTCAAGTCTGTTTCTTAGTTTGTTTCTCTCTCCCCCTCTCCTTTGCTGGTTTGTTTTGTTTCTTAAATTCCACTTATGAATGAAATCTTATGGTATTTGTCTTTCCCTTACAGACATTTCACTTAGCATAATATCTTCTAGCTCCATCCATGTCATTATATATATATGTGAATATATACAATAAAATATATATTACATATGTGTATGTATACATAAATAAATGCATATACACAATGGAATATTAACCATAAAAAGAATGAAATCTTGACATTTGTAACCCATATGACCTATTTGAATATAATGTATCTTCAGGTTTGGATTTGTCCCTCTGTCATTATAAATTAGAATAAAAAAATCATAAAAACACAATATTGCTTGTGTTAAATTTAAACATAAACTCAGAGTGAAAAAAATTTAAATTCCAGACATTGCACATATAGCTAAATAATGTTTGATCATATTGGAAAGCCTGAGATGATTCTGAAAAGCAACTGCATTCATTAGAACATTCTTGCATGAAATACCATTATCGACATCAAAGTTTGTCTTAGACTTTTCATTAGCTGAATAAGTATTTTCAATATGTATACCTTTGTCTCACTTTGATTCCTCAACTTAGATAAAAATTGTCAAGATAAAAAGCAAAAAACATACACCGAAAACTAAAAACAGTAACTACAAGAAAAACTGTTGAAATTTCAGATAAACAAATTAGGTAATAACTTCTTATCTAATTTTAATTACCCACTGAGGGGGAAAAGACACTGTATTTATGTTTTAGATCATTGATCCCTTATCTTGCTATTATTTCCTTAGATAATATGTCTAAAGCCTTTTAGCCATCCAAAGGAATTTCAGGCCGACCGCATCTGAATACAGATTTCTTAATAATTTACCAATACTCAAACCCCATCTCAGTTTAGTTTAATTGAAGACAGTAACTTTTTAGCCACTTACTCTGTGTACAGCACTATGGTAGGTCTAAGTCTTTAAGAGAAACTGAGTTGACAAGGCTACTGCATTCCAAGAGCTCACAAGTTATGTTTGGAAATAGAGCAATTCTTGAATAGATATCTGCATATAAGGCAGTCTGATAAGTGTAAAATTAAATATATAAACAAAATGTAGTAGTAGTTTAGGTGGAACAGAGTATTTATTTATTTATTTTATCTAGTAAAACTATTTTTTGGCGTTCTTATCTGAGGAGCCTTCAGTATTGAGTAAGGTTTTAGAAGTGCAAAGGGAGGAAAGGGGAAAAGCTGGAGTTAGAGTCTCAACTGACAGAGTGTAGAACATGTTTGGACATATGTGAATTTTCTTTATAACTGCTTTGTCAACACTTACTCGGTAAGGATTGCTGCAGGAACTACTGCATAAAAATGAATCAGAGAGTGTCAGATGTTATTGATTAGACATGAGGAAGAAGTAAGGCGGTCAAGATTTTGAAATCCAGTGCTTGAGGAATTAGTGCCATTCATACAGACGAGTTTATAGTGAAGACAGTGAGTTCAATGTTAACAGTGTTCAGTGAGAAGTGACAATGACAATTCTAAAAGGAAGTTTGAGACAAGAACTTGAGGTGCCATTCTGTTGCTCTGTTGCCAGATTGGAGTTCTGTAGTCAGTTGGGAATGCTAATCATACATATGATAATTGAGGTATCTCAAGACATAGATTCTATAAGATGAATATGAAAAGGGAAAAACAAAAGGAAGACTGATTCTTGGGGAAGGCTCATTGGAAGGGCTGGAAGGAGCCTGGGGGAAGAATTAAAGCATGTGGATGCTCTCACTAGGAGACCAGTTGAAAGAGAAATGATACAGAATCAAAAGTAGGGTACTATCAAGTTAGACTAGGAAGAGAAAGGTTCAAGGAAACAAAAAACTTGGGAAATGCGTTTCAATATAGTGATAGCAGGACGTTAGTGAACTTTGAGAATGCCATTTTGATCAAGAAGTGATGGAAAGCAGAATACAGAAATTAAGTGAGTATTATAAGATAGAATGTTCTTTTGGAGGAGTTTTGTTTTAGAAGAAACATGGCAGCAGAAGTGAATGAAATATCTCTTTATGCTGAAGTGAGATGTGTGTCTTAATAATTATTAATGACAAAGGAAAAAGAATCAGTATAGAGAAGAAATCCCCAAAATTTTTGACACTGGCCTACTTAAGGAATGAAATTCAGGGAAGGGAATGTACTTTCTTCCAAAGTGGCCCTTTTGGTACCTGTTTATCTGTTTTTTTTTTCACATGGCACCAATCCCCGCCCCAAATTTTACCATCCACTCTAGTCAGGAAAACTGACCATGTTCTCAAATAAATTACTGGATAGATTCACCAAAAAGCACAAATAAAGAAGCTTTGGAAGGAAAAGTAGAGACATCTATACTGGAATAAGGGATAAGATATGGGGACAGATAGTACAAAATAAAAGAACTACTGTGAGCCTAATGATTTCAGTTTTCTTGATAGAGAAAAGGTACAAAAAGTCGGTGATTGATAGTAGAAGATCTTGAGTTGTAGGAAAAAAAAGGCGTAAATTTGTTTTGGATATCTAAAATTAGGGACTCACTTGATATACAAACATCAAGAAATACCTAATAAAGGCAGAGGTCTGTCACTTTCTGTGAGTGGTTAGCCTACAAGACCAATTTTAACTTATTTCATGTTGATTCAAAAAAACGCCAATACATGTCAGGCACTTTTGTTAGCCTTCAAGGGGTCAAAAATGAACTGAAAACTTTGGTCTTCAGGAAGCATACAGTTTTACCTAAAGTCAGCTTTAGCTAGAGGATAAAAAATAATCAACTAGTATTGAGAGCATTAATCATTATAAAATAGAGTTAAGCTCCTGGTCTTCCCTCCATGTGCTTGTAAGAGATTTTGTAAGAGATTTTTGTAAGAGATTTCCCTCCATGTGCATGTAAGAGATTTTCTCAAATTTGATGTGATCCTCCAAAATTAATCATGTGTATACTAGCACAGATAATAAGGTGTACCTTTTCAGCATTTATCATATGGAAAAATGCATATCTTGCTATAAGTAAATTTCACCCCTTATGACTTTTCAGACTCACAATAATTTAATTCAAATTTATTTATTTACTCTAATTGCAATAATTCTAACATAACTTGTCAGCTCAGCTTTCTGGCTGTTTCTTCTACTTCTTCTTCTTCATTTCCTCATTCCCCTTCTGCTTCCCCTCCTCTTTGTTGTTTTTTAAGTATATATTTTCAAATAGTAGATCATCCAAATTAGGGAATATGCTAAATGATGGACTTCCAACAACATGCAGAACTCTTTTATCTGGCAGCATTCCCAGTAATACCAAATGAAGTCAGGGATGAAATTCTCAGAAGGCAATTAGTTTTTTATTTTTCTTTAAATTCTTGAAGAAAAGTTTTCCAGTGGGAAGTGAAGAAGGGCAATAGAAAATCACTCTCCTTTGAAAAGGTTAAAAATGATAGGAGTGGATTCCAAAGAGCCTTGTGGGAAAAGATTAATTTGGTTTGTGAATTTGTGAACTTGCTGAGATTTTCATGTACTAGGAACCAGCAGGCTCTTATTTGCCAATACTTAGAGACCATCAGGTTCTTTAGTTTTTAGTGTATTACTGAAGATTTACAGACTACAAGCCAGGCTTTATCAAATAGACTTAAGACCATTTATTGAAGAAACAACTTTTTGTGTGATTTATCTAGTTTTGTAGACAGTGAAATTCTGGTTCCTAAATAAGTGAAATACTATATGTACCATATCAGAAGATAGCTGAATATTCTGATAGGAAAAATAAATTATCAGCTTATACTAAGCTATTGGCATACCTAAAAATGAAGCAAACATGGATATGTAACATACCAAAATTTATGGAATGCCACAAAAGTCGTTTTAAGAGGAAAGTTCATAAAGATAGAGTCTACCTCAGGTAAAAAGAAAAAGTCTCAAACAGTCTAACTTTATACTTCAAGGAACTAAAAAAAGAAGAAATGAAGCCTGAAGATTAGTAGAAGGAGGGAAATGACAAAGATTACAGAAGAAATATATGAAATAGAGACTAAGAAGAAAATTAAAAGCTGGTTCTTTGAAAAGATAAAATTGATAAAACAACCCTTAGTTAGATTCACCAAAAAAAGAGAGAGGACTCAAATAAGTAAAATCAGAGATGAAAGAGGAGATACTACAATCGATACCACAGAAATACAAAGGATCAGAAGAGACTACTTACTATGAACAATTATATGCCAATATATTGGACAACCCTAAAGGAATGGTTAAATTCCTGTAAACATACAGCCTATCGAGGATTAATCATAGTGAAATCAAAAATCTGAAGAGACCAATTACCAGCAGAGAGATTGAATAAGTAATCAGAAAAGTTTCAACAAACAAAAATCTGAGACCAGACAGTTTCACTGATTAATTCTACCAAATATTCAAAGAAGAATTAACAACAGTCCTTCTCAAACTCTTTTGAAAAATAGAAGAGGGGAAACTCTTCCAAACACATCTTATGAGGCCAGCATACCCTGATACCAAATCCAGACAAGGATGACATGCAAAAAGAAAACTAAAGGACAATATATCTAATGAACATAGATGTAAAAATCCTCAACACAATATTAGCAAATCAAAATCAACAATACATTAAAAGGATCATACGCTGTGATTAAGTGGGATTTATTCCAGGGATTCAAGAATGGTCCAACATTCACAAATTAGTTAATTTAATAGACCACATTAACTAAATGAAGGATGAAAATCATAATCATCTCAGTAGATGTAGATAAAGTGACACAATTCAGCATTCATTTATGATAAAATCTCCCAATAAAGTGTATAAAGAAGGAATGTATCTCAACATAATAAAGGCCATACACAACAGGCCCATAGCTAATATATTCAACAATGAAAAGCGGACATTTCCTCTAGAATCAGGAATAGATGTTCATGTTCAACACTTTTATTCTACATAGTATTGGAAGTCTTAGAGCAATTAAACAAGAGAAAAGAAAAAAATACAAGAACTAAATCACTATTAACAGATGTCTTGAAGTTATATATAGATAACCCTAGAGACTCCATTAAAAAACTATTAGCACTAATAAATGGATTCAGTAAAGTTGCAGGATATAATTTCAACATACAAAAATCTGGTATGTTTCTTTACACTAATCATGAATTATCAGAAAGAGAAGTTAAGAAACCCCCATTTACAATTGTACCAAAAATAATAGAATACATAAGAATCAATTTAATGAAGGAAGCAAAGATCTGTCTATTAAAAACTACAAGGCATTAATGAAAGAACTTGAAGACACAAATAAATGGAAGGATACTCTGTGCTCATGGATTCAAAGAATTAATATTGTTAAAATATTCATACTGCCCAAACCAATATACATAGTCAGTATAATCCATATCAAAATTCCCATGGCATTTTTCATAGAAATAGACTAATACTAACAATTTCATGGAATCACACACACACACACCAATAGCCAAAGCAGTCTTGAGAAAGAACAAAGTTGGAGGCATCATTTTTCTTGATTTCAAACTGTATTACAAAGCTACAATAATTGAAACAGTGTGGTTTTGGCATAAAAATAGACACATGGATCAATGAAACAGAATGGAGAGGCCAGAAATAAACCTACACATAATGGTCAATAATTTATGACACAAGAGCCAAGAGTATATAGTGGGGAAGGGACAGACAGCCTCTCTTCAATAAATGGTGTTAGGAAAATTGAACAGCCACATTCAAATGAATGAAACTGAGTTACTGTCTTACACCAAAAATAACTTTAAATGGATTAAAGATTCGAATATAACACCTGAAACTATAGAATTCCTAGGAGAAAACATAGGCAGTAAACACCTCAACATAGGTATTGGCAGTAAGTTTCTAAAAATCTGACAACCAAAGCAAAGAGAAGAAATAAAAGCAAAAATAAACATCAAACTGGAAAGCTTCTTAGCACCAACAAACTGAAAAGGCAGCCTAATGAATAAGAGAAAATAATAGCAAATCATAGGTCTGACAAAGGGCTAATATCCAAAGCATATACAGAATTCATACAACTCAATAGCAAAAACATAATTGATTAAAAAAAGAGGATCTGACTAGACATACTTCCAAAGAAGACATACAGCTGGCTAGCAGGTATGTGAAAAGATGCTCAATATCAGTAATCATCAGGGAAATACACATGGGTTATCACCTCACACCTGTATCCAAAAGACAAGAAATTACAAGTGTTGGTAAGAGTGTGGAGTAAAGAGAACTCTTATCCATTGTTGTTAAGAGTAAATTGGTGCATCACTGTGGGAAACAGTAGGAAGGTTTCTCAAAAAATTAAAGATAAAACTGCCATATTATTCAATAAGTCTCCTTATTTTTTCTGAAGAAATTGAGACACCAATTTGAAAAGATATATGCACTCCCATCTTCATTGTAGCATTATTCACTATAGCTAATATATGGAAATAAACTAAGGGTTCACTGATAGACGAATGGATAAAGAAATTGTTATATGTATTATATACACACATACTTAGAGTGGAATATTATTCAGCTAGAAAGAATGAAATCATGTGTGGACCTATAGGGCATTCATTATCTAAGTGGAATAAGCCAGAGAAAGACAGTACCATATGATCTCTCTTCTACATGGAATCTTAAAAAGAAAAAAAAAAAAAAGCTTGTAGATACAGAGAACACAGTGGTTCCAAGAGGTAGGGAGTAGGAGGTAGGAGAAATAGGTGAACTGTTTTTTGGTTTTTTATCTGTTTTATTATTTTAGTTTAAATAAATTCAATATAAATTTAAAAATAAATGCTAAAAGTATGTAAATTTTCTGTGTCCTATTTAGTGGCTTAGCTTTAAGCATCTATGAAGGCTTCAAATGATAAGACTTCTAAGAATAAGAAGTGTGTACCTAGATAAATTAGTTTCTGCATCACTATTTTAAGCCTTAAGGATGAATTTTGATGGCAAGTTATTTTATTTCAGTATCCTGTCCACTTGGGTGTTCAAGAGAATGATCTGTTTATAACAACTACTAAAGTTGATAAACCTAAGCATTTGCCTCCTAGGGATCTAATTCAGTGACAAATCAATTCTTTGCTGGATTAAATAATTTCTTTTTGATAAGAGCATAAAGAGTAATTTAATTGCTGGCCCAGACTTATCTGCAAGAATGCCATATAAATTTATTAAAGTTAATTACATTTAGTATATTTAAGACAACCCTCCAGATTTTTCAGGATTTTATAACAGTATTCATGTGAGCAGATTGGGAGTCCATTATTACCCTGCCCAAACTGCCGATGTGTTACCAGGGAATGTCATGTCCCAGGTGAAGCTGACTGCCAGTTTTACTTTTTCTGCAAATGCAGTGTTTTTTAATTGCACTTCCTTCTTCTTTTTTACTTTTCCGTATATTAATCTAACAACTATCATCATTTTTCTGGCAACTGTCCAAGGGAATTTTTTTTTTATTATTTTGGTTGTCATGTGGTACATTTGTTTGAATTTTGTTCATATGGATAAAAATACCAAATATTTGCCTAAACCCTCCACATTTTAGGAGTGGCCTTGTCATCTCCTACAATAGCAGCAGGAAAGGACCTGTTTAATACTTATTGAATAGCCTCTTATCTTGAGGCTATGGAGATCATTTACATGAGATGTACACTACCTTATACTTGTCTTTGTTAAATCAGAACTTGGTGCATTTAAAAAACAAAACCAAGATACGTATTTCATACCCATCTTGTTGATGAAATCCTCCTCCAAGTGTTTCAATTTTACAAACTAAGAAGATCTAAACTTTTGGGCAATCCCTCCCCAACATTCTGTGAAATTGCTTTTATCTAGTATTATTCTACTGTTATGTCTTTAATTAGCATCAACAAACTTTAGAAGGAAGAGTCTTAAAGATTTGCTCTGGTAGGGATATTTTTGAAAATGTCCACAGTATCCAAAGAGAATTCATAGCCATTTCTTTTTACCTTAGTTCAGAGAAAGGAAAAATGTTGTTTCTCTTTGACGCTGAACCCAGTGGTTTATTACTTCTCCAGCATCTCTGGTCTTTCCCTAGTAGAGGCCAGTAGCACACTAACCCATCCACAGTTCATATGATAATGAAGAATTTGTTCAGACATGGTCAAGTGTCCCCTGAGAGGCAAAATTGCTTCTGGTTGAGAACCAATGAGAATATAGCATGATAATAGAAGATAATAAATAAGTATTTACTTCATATAGGACAATGGGAAAATACTTCTTAGGTGTGTGTATAAGCTTTCAGGTTGTATCTTTAAGTCTACTAAGCAATTTTAAAGAGTGTATCTATTGTGTGGTAGTTGCAGTAGAATCATTTCTAGAAACTAGAAGGAGAAAATACTCTTGGCATGCTTCAGCATTCAAGAGATTCCAAGGAACAGACTCAGACAGAATGTGGCTCTGTCCATGCAGTTACACAGAACATATGTTTCTGGTGAATCAACGGATGACCTTGAGTAAATCACTCTTTATTAAAGTCCCTGATCTCTCTAAAAAGGTATTGATGAGCAGGAATTAAGTCCACAGAAATAGAAGGGAAAATTGTCCCTGGCATTTATGCTCTCCCCCCTCCATGTTTATAGATGAGTAGACCTGTTGTTTGATACTCATTGAATGACCCTCTTATGTGGGGACTGTGGACAGTATTCCTGTGGCACATGTACTGCCTAGTGCTTGTTTTTGCCACACAGAAGCTTCTGGTACATTACATGAAACACAATAAAGAGCTGAAATAAGCAGCTATAGATGGCAGGTGTTTTTCTGTAGGAGATGTACATAGCTTAAGCAATAGTCACAGTTACTAAGTGTACAAAAGTGTACTTCGAAGAAAATATAAACAATAGTAATGCCCTCCACTTGCTAGAATAACAGAAGAAAGATATGCTGTCTGGAGAACTATTCATCTTGTCTTTGAATCACAACACCTGACAAAAGGAAGTCATTTTTATTCCATGTTGGATGATTTTATGCCATCTCTGGCATAGAGTAAGCTCTTATGCTTCATTAATTATGAAACACACTCTAAAAAGAAGGTTTTGGGGGCTTTTAAAATTTTTACTCTACTTATAGATAAAACTGGTAAAAAAATGGAATTGAACATCATTAGATGTTCATAGAAGACAAAAATCTAAGACTAAGCTACATTGACTTGAACAGGCCATCAGTGAGAGTAGTAGGTGAAGGTGAGGTGAAGTGTAGAAGGTCCTATGAAAGCTAGAAGGCACCAAGATGCAGGGGTAGTTTATAGAAATTTGGAGAGAGTGAATATTTTTATTTAATTTCTTAGCAATGCATGTCTAGGTTATATGTAAAAATATATATTTCTAATATGTAGTAATCTTATTCATGGTGTAGGAATTTGTCTTTACTTACACTATAGGGGATAAACTAAAAGTATTTAAGAGCATTCTTCGGATTTTATATTGTCATCAAAGCTACTGATTTTTTTTTAAATAAAATTTTACACTGGAGAATGAAGGTTACTTGACAGTTCTGTTCTCAGTTTAAATGACTGTCCCGTTTATTGTAGAATGCAGCCATTGTATAAAATTAAGTAAATCCAAGCAACTGGTGCTAATAATGACAACGCAAAATCCTGGCACAGCATTAGAGGTATTAGTGAACCAAAATTATCTGAAAATTTACAAAAATGAAGCTTGTTGTCATGTTTGATTTTCAAGATCACAGGGTTTTTTGTTTTATTTTGCTTGTTTATTTATTTTGTTTTTGTTTTGTTTCTGTGGCGATGCCTTATGAAAAGACCTGTTTTTGGAGAACTCTTAGTAATACAAGTCACAGCTTATTCATACTAGGAATCTGCAGGTTATCAAATTGAATCAAAATAGTTTACTTGCTGAATTTTATGGCTGGCTGATTAAATACTTCTGGGTGACAGATCTCTACAATGATTTTCATATTAGAATTCTGTAACCATGCTTCTTTTCTTTTCAAATCATTTTAACCTCAGGTGTACAGAAAGTTGTTTACCCAGCATCAGTGATATATACTTAAATGAGCAATTAGAAAAAAAGTTTAGGAGAAAAAAACTCTCAGAAACTGTGGGTGAGACAAAAAGAATAGAAATCTCAAAAGTTTAAACCAATGTGATCAGGAAGATAAAGAAATATAAATGGATATAAAAGCTCTAGTTCTCCAAGGATTGAAAGCAAAGTAGTGGAAAGAAGTTGTCTATCAAAAATGATGCAAAAGAGACCCAAGGGAAGAAGGATTAGTAAATAGAATAAAGACCACTTCATGACTTGCGATAAGGACATGACCATTGCAGCCATGTTGAGAAGATTAACATGCGTAAAAACATGCACAAAAGCCTTTTGATCCTGGTCATCATGATTTGGGGCAGGGATTGGGTGTTGGGTTGGCATATCTTAAACCCAGTTTTACTATTCGTTATCACTAGTCAAGATTGTAGTGACTCACTGCAATAACTTGTGGACAGTTCTCTGGTACTTTAAGAATGTGGCAGTGTTATACATATTTGTTGTGTTTTTAGGTCTTTGTATGGTTTTTAAAAAATATTCTAGCACATCAAGTCAACTTGTGAACTCTAATCCTAGCACAATTTTGTTTTCTTTTTGATGTACAAATACAGCATGGCTTTAAGTTTTGGTGAATACTGTAGAGTCATCCCGCAGTCAATTTTATTTAATACTGATTATGGCAGCTCAATACTCCAAACAGATTTTTAATGAAAATTTCTAAAAGCAATAAACACATTAGAATTTATGAACTTAGAGTTTAATTTATTCAAGTACATTTTCTTAAACCAGTATGTTTTGAAGACATTTCTATTAATTCATAATAAAATATAGCAACTTCCTAGGATTTATTGAAATGCTTTCTAAAGCATAAATCATAAGGCCCCAAATCCTTTTGTTTTATTTATGCTGTTCCTCTGCCTTCCAGTTTCTCTATTTCAAAACATTACATGTAAGTTGAGGTCCTCTCATTTTGTTATCTTTGATACCGTATTGTAGGGCAATATTTTATTAGTTGAATTGTACACTGCCATTCTGGTTTGAGGGAAATTTATCTTGTTGATACTAATTAAGGAGAAGATACAATTTAAATATGTACTTTCCTATGTAGGAACATGGGTTCCTCTCATTAAGGCTAGTGTGGCATCTCCTTCCCTTCCCCCTCTCCCTTTGCTTTGAGATGGACTTTTTAAGCACAGGAGTGATCATGTCTCATGCAGCACAGTGATCTGAAATTTACATAAGGACTTTAATAGAAACTTGTGACACATGATATGACCAGGCTTTTTATTATTTTTTTTTGCCATTTATTTGGCTTAAAACCAATGGAACAAACTGAACTTGGCATTTCTATTTCTGTTCAAAAAGAAGAAAAATATATAATTTTACTGTTTCTTATGTTTTGGTCTTGGCACTGTAGCTTTTGTTTATGGAAAAAGACAGGAGAGGAAAGTGCATTATTTTAACTTCACATGATAAATAATCATACTGAACTAAAATTTCCTTAAAAAGCATTTGTTTTTTTTTAAATTATCATTATTGCAGTGCACACTGTTACTGAATCAGTGCAAGATGAAAAATAATATTACTATCTTCTTTAAATAAATAACATTATAGGTTTAAATGCATCACTAAGATTACATTATGTGTATTTCATTAGAATTCAAATAGTTTCTGTGCTTACTCAAAAGGGAAACATTTCATCTTATTATGGATGTTATTTCCTCTTCATAAATTCTTATAGTAAAAAGGAAAAGCATTTAGATTTATTTTTATTAAAAATGATAACTCACACTTATTGTTAAGCTTTCTTATAAGTGTTTTATGGACATTATTAACTACTTTAAAACATTAACTATTTTTATCTGAAGTGAATTTATACCAAATACTAATAGAGCAAAATAAGAATATAAGCAATTTCTGACTTCCAGATGTTTAAAAGAAATTGTTTTCATCATGTTATGTCCTGGTAGTCATGAAAAGTTTAGTTGGTAGATGCACTGTAGATGAAAATTGTAGTAAACAATTTTCCCAGAATGAACAGTATATTATGCATATTTTGTACATAGCACATAGGAAATGCTATGTTACATTGAATACCAAAGAGTTGAAGACTTTCTCTTTTTTTCTATTATATTTCAAACATGCTACAAATCATAGTGAACAATGAACAAAAACCCAGTGCTCACCATTTAAAATTAATAAATATTAACATTATGTTATATCTAATTGAAAATTTTTATTAAATGATAGATGGTTGCTTAGAAATATTCTCAGTAAACTTTTTTTTCATAATGTGCACATTTTTCCCATTAATATATATGTATTTCATTATATGTATTTTAGTGTATTTGACCGTGTGGGAATTTACAGAATATGGAAAAAATAAGTTTGGAGAATATGGAAAAGAATTAGAGAATATGAAAGGGAAATGGAAAAGATGTGTTTTTCAAGAAGATAAGAAAGATGCAGGGTTTTTTTTTTGTATGTAAACAGAGTACCTAAGTAAATAAATAAGCAATATCTACTTTTTTTGTATGTAAACAGAATAAATAAATAAGCAATATCTACTTTAACACCATTTGAAACAAGCTGGTGGTGTATGACCAACATATTAATAAAGATGTATCCAGAAACAGGTTAACATAAATGCATGAGCATACTCATAAGCATGCCCTGTATTAAAAATAAAATAATATATTTGAAGATATTAAGAGAATATAAGAAATTTTATTAAGTATTCTTTTCCAAATAGATTAGTTATGCTAACTAGACTTAAAAATTTTTAAATCATATTTGAGAAGATCATTCCTATATGGGTCATCAGATCAATTTCTTAAAATCAACTTTATGTAAAGAAACCATAAAATTGGAAATGGGTGTTCTTATCTATCCCTGTAATGTCTTCTAAAAGTGTTAACTTTCTATACATTGTATATAAATATTTACTATTTTAATGGCTTAAAAGATGATGTTTTATTTATTTTTATCTTAAAAGTGTATTCATTTTTGTTGGAGTTAGAGTTACAAATAGTATATTCATCTCTTTCTTCAAAACATTACAAAGGCTGTCGTATTTGTATAACAGTGAATAGTTCTTACAGAACAGAATCAAAGAATAAAATAAGAATTAAAAGCCATTAAGACACCACCCTATTTAACATTTTTATCAATGTTAATGCAGGCAAAAAATGCATACTTATATTTGGTGTTACAAAGAGGATATGTAGCTAATATGTGAATGACAGAGTATATTTTCATTAAACTCCAGTTAAAATACTAAACTAATAGGGGTACCTGGGTGGCTCAGTTGGTTAAGCATCCAACCTCATTTCTGTTCAAGTCATGATCTCAAGGTTGTGAGATGGAGCCCTACATTGAGCTCTGTGCTGGACTTGGACCCTGCTTAAGTTTCTCTCTCTCATTCTGCCTCTACACCCCCCCCCCCAAGTAAATAAAATAAAATACTAACCTAATAAGATTAGATTGAAGAGGAGGATGTAAAGTTTTACACTTAGATTTTTGATAAAATTCTAATATGGAAAGTACCTGCATATTTTTATAAATAAATGAAGAAATAGAAAATAAGACAAAGATCTTGGTTAACTTGAAGCCCAAACCATAACTTTTCTAACAGGAAGTACTACCTTGGGCTTCATTAGCAATGGTTAGCAATGATATGCAGAGCAGCATTAATCTAATAAAATCTGCACTAGCCAGATGCGTGTTGTATTCAATTTTGAATGCCAGATTTCAGGAAGTATATTGAGACTCTGACCCACTCATACAGAAGATCATCATGTTTAGACAATGTGGGGGCAAAATGTGCTTTCCTGACTCATCAGAAGGATATTGAAGGGGAGTGAGGGTTTTTTTTTTCTTTTTTCTTTTTGTTTGTTTGTTTTGTTTTGTTTTTTCTCTTTGTGATTTTTCTCTTTGTATAAGATACTCTTTGGACAAATGGATAGAACACAAGTGCAGTCAGATTTTGACTGAATATGAGGAGGACATTTCTGGCTTTTCAAATTGACTCAGAAATAAATTAAGGTAATAGTGTCCCCTGAATATGAAGTTGTTTAAATGATTTTTATGTAGAGTGATTTCTGTTAGAATACATGAGCTAACTTCTTAAGAATGTGTGTCCTGATTGTTTCTGAACAGTAATGAACAGTCCAAGATACTGAAATCTCAAACCTCCTAAGTTAGTGTGCCTCCGAGAAAAGTTCTGTTTTATGCTCTTTATTTGATGGAAATTTCCAAATCTAGGCAAACTGTAAGTTCAAATTCATATCTGAACTGTATTCTGTACGGAGTACAATGGTCAGTTCCCTTTGGGAAGCAGTTTTAAAGGCAGTTATTTCCACGAATTAGCAATATCCATTCAGTATCACCTAGGGAGTCTATCAGAGACTCTGATTGATGAGGTTTTAGATGGAGCTAGGGAACCTTCCTTTTAAGAACTTTCCCAAGTGATGTGAAGAGTGCCTGTATATTCTACCATTGACTTAAAGGAGATGCAGAGGATGACGAATGGCTTTAAGTGCCAAAGCTAACCTTTGTCTCGCTCCTATCTGAAATTCTAAAGTTAGAGCTGCATTTCTTATTATTCCCTGCTTGTTGATCTGTAAATTGTGACAGTTTACATTTTGTGGTGATACCAGTCATTTATTCATTAGTATGAATGAAACAGTGAGGATGTTTGATGAGGGCAGGTATAAGGGCAAAGAAATGAAGGTACTGAATATTGGAATTGAAAGACAGAAAAAACACTGATGACTGATACTGGTTTCTCTTCCCCCAGCTTAAGGCACCAGGTTAATAATTTGCACAGTTCTAAGAAGAATCATTCATCGTGTAATCTACATGGGCATTTCCCCCATTCTGAGTTGTGCAGTGTACAACATGAACGGCTGCACAAATGGCCCGTAATGCCCGCTGGATCTATTTCTACACTCATAACAAAATTATTATTCCAAAACCTAAACTTGATTGTGTCCCTCTGATTAACTCTTAGGAAAAGGCCATATGGCCTGTTATTTTCTAACTCCTAGCTTTCTACTAACATCTTCACTCTCTTTCCACAATAGATCAGATTTCTTATGCTTTGGATGGAATTGTGTTATTTCACTCTTCCATACTTTTATAAGTATATTTTCTCTGTAATAAAAGTTTTTCCCCCTTTATTGCCTTCTTAAATCCTTCAGTACAGTTGACACATCGAGTACCAACACTTATTTAAGCATTAACTGTGCTCCCATAACACATTTTCATCCATAGGCATTTGTCATAGAACTTGGAATATTATGCACAATTTCCCACCAGACTATAACTTTTCATTTTCAGGAACTATGTCTTGTTTGAATCTCCCATGGTGACTGCCACTCAAGTTGTTCGAGAAATGTTGAATCAGTGAATGAGTGACGGGACTGTGTGAAATCCGAGCATTCAGACTTGTCATTTAACCTGCTTCATGATTTAGCTCCAGTGTGGCCTTGCTTTGATTTGAAGAATAACTGGAGTTGTAGTTAGTCAGGAAAAGTGTATTTTGAAGAAATGAGAATTGTTCTAAAAGTTTCTGAACTTTAAAAAATATCTTATTACTGATCATATGTGATGATAATATTTACTAAATTTTAGAGTTCCTACTCATGAAAGGTCTCAAAATTTTTTTAATTCTATAACGGATTTCAATAGAAGTTGCATTAGAAAAGAATTGAAAAACAAGGTATCCTTAAGTTTTAATTCCTTAAAAACAAGGAATCCAGAAAGTAATGGAAACCAGATTTATGATGTGTTCAACTTATTTCTTAAGTATATTATTAGGTTAATTTTTAATGTTAAAATTTTTAAAAACATATATATAAAATGTAACCAAAAAAGAAAAATAATCCCTTCACAGCCAAAGTTTTAGAATGATTTTTAAATTGTTGCAAAACTATCTTAGAATGTTAAACAGTAGGGATGCCTGGGTGGCTCAGCAATTGAGCGTCTACCTTCAGCTCAGGGAGTGATCCCAGGTCCTGGGATCAAGTCCCTCATCAGGCTCTTTGCAGGGAGCCTGCTTCTCCCTCTGTTTATGTCTCTGCTCCTCTGTCTCTCTATGCCTCCCATGAATAGATAAATAAAATCTTAAAAAAAAGAATATTAAATAATATATATTACCTTAAAACTCTTCAGTAACATCCCAAATAGAAGCCCAGTCTCTCCACCCAAAAGTAAAAGATTGAAGTGTTTTGAAACTTTGTAATCTTTATCCAGTACCAAATCGATGTTTATCTAAAGATTGATAATGTCTTTCCTTCTCCATTTTTTCCCTATTCCTGCATTGATTACATTCTTAGAATTTTTTAAGGTTCTAATGCTAAAATTTATGGAAGAACATAAAAACGCATAATACCCTGTCACCATAGCAGGGAGTAATAAATACCTGTTGAAAGAATGATTATTTAAGTAGACAAGTCATTCATATATAAGATATGCAAGTGCTTTTGGTGCTTCTGGCAAGATTATTCACCTCTGTGGCTGCTAAACTCCAATTCTGTAGTTCAAACATATATTTCATGCTTTACTTAGAGGTTGCCTTTGTAAGATGTGGGAAATACAAAATCAGAAACATCAATATATAATGTCTCCCCTGCACCCATATTGTACTGGTTGGTACTAATTAGTCATTACCAGTCAAAATGTTCATCCTGCATCTCTGACCTTATCAAACTTTCCAAACCTGGGTTTTGGTTTATCTTGGATTAACATACTGGATTGGAGATTCTACCTGCCTTTTCTTTTCATTGACATTGATGGGAATATTCCTATTTAGTAAGTAATTTCTCATTGCTTTCTGTGACAAAAGATAAATGATTTGAAATAAAATATTAAAAACATATTTTGAGTTAACCACAGGAAAAAGAAACTAACATTCATTGGATATGTACCTTTTTTCCCAGATATTATGCAGGGTATTTAATTCACATAGTTTATTTTAATCCGTAAAATAATTCTGGAAGACCACAATTAATTTACTTATTCAGCTAAGTTTTCTGAGCACTTCCCATGGGAGGGTTTAGTGCTAGTGGTGAGGCGATTCCATGGAAACAAGGAGGACAAATTTTGCCCCTTAGGAAGCTCATGTTTGAGAGTTCTGGATAACATTACACATTTACAAATGAAGAGAAAGACTTAAACAGTTTATATGACTTGCCAAAAGTCCCAGAGCTAGAAAGGGCTAAGGTTGTGTTCATACCCATGTCTGACTCTATAGAATGTTGCTTCTGACTGGACTATGCTATTTTGCCTTTCACCAAGATATATTTGATACATGATTTATGAAGTCATCAAAATACTTTGCCGGATAAGGTAAAGAAATCAGGTTTTTGTACCCTTGCTAATTATTCTCTTTTACAATAAACTCATTTTTATTGAATGGATTGTGAAACCTTAATTTTAACTAGGAACAAAGCCCTACCTTGCGACAGAGGTTATAAATTTAGAGTTTCAAAAATTTAAATTAACTACATGGTCAATCTTTGAGTACTGGGTTTTCCAAACAGCCTTGTAAATGTGCAGGAAATAAACATTTCAGAGTTGCTTTTCTGACCAAAAAAAGGTTTCCAGCAACACAAATGCACCACTGCATTTTTTGCTGCCAAGCCTGCCTTATATAAATTAGATTTATTATGTACAGTTCATGAAGAAGTTCTAGTCCAAACCTGTACAGTTCTTGGACCTTCCCATTTTACCACATATGCAGTAGGTCTGTTAAAGAGATTAGCTTATTTATGATGGAGTAGAAATTACCTCTAAATATGAACTTTGGAAGACCTCTCAAAGTACTACAACCTTTAATTTACCCACTGAGGTAAATTTTACTGTACCTTGTCGTCTTAAAGCTGCACATCTGTCAAAGCAAAAGGTTGTAATTAAATTTCCTTGGAATTTTATGGAACTACAAATTTTAGAGTATATTCCTACAGAATTCCACACTCATTGAAATGAAAAACAGGTTGGTGTGGTGGTTAAGGAGAATGATCTTTGAAGTAATAAAGATCCCAGCTTCACCATTAAACACGTATGTCATCTTCATATTTAACTTCTGGAAGTCATAATTTTCTCATCTGGAAAATGAGATAATATCTACTTTGTAGGGTTCTGTGGATACAGTACATTGTAAAGCATTAAATCAAAAAGAGTATCTGGAATAAACATGCTCATTTAAATGATAGCTTGAAATGCCTCATCATCATCTGCCACCACCACCACTACCTTTATCTGCTACTGTCCAAGCACTATGCATGGCATGAAGGACCCAGGCCTTCCTTCCCATCTGATCCCTCAGAACATGTACTATTCATTTTTCCTTGGGCTACAGAGAACCAACTTATCCATGGTCCCTTTTGTCAAAATGTCCTGAATATGTCATTAAGTATTTTATTTTCCTGTGTTTCATTCCCAAAGACAGCAGGATCTCTCAGAGATTACTACCTCATGAACCATTCCACTGAAAAGATGATCAGCTTGAGCTTACCATTAGACGGATTTGTTTGGTATATGAGAAATGGTATTTTAACCTAGTTCCAAAATGGAGTTATATTCCTTCCACATTTCTATAAATGTAATTTAACATTATTTATTGTGTTACCTCTGATTACAGAGGTAAGATAAATTATCTGTCTTTGGAAAGCCCATTTCTCAAGTAATTTACGAGGATGAATTATATCATCATTCATAAAGTATTTCTCAGATATTTTCAATGAGACTCTTTTTATGTTCTATATTTTGCAAAGCAAATTAAGACTATGCTGTCCTCATTAAACTTAGATTTTAACTTTTAATATTTTTGTTTCCTTGGAATGTCTGTTACTGAGAGAATTGCCTAAATTTTTGCATTACTGGTCTTTAAGTTTTCTAAATGTGGTTTGGGAGTAAATTATCTTACCATTCTGAGGCAGGAATTTGAGAATAAAATTAGTCTTAGATATAAATTGAATTATGAGCATTATTTCATATGTTATCTTTATGTCGTCCACTGAATGTTAGATTAGCAGGAAGTAACAAAATTGATGAAAATAAAGATGTGAACATCCTGAAATAAAGATGGTACTGTATACAAACTAATTAAAAACAGTGAGATGAGTAGCTTGGCCGAAGCTTAAGGTATCTGGAAAACAGGAAATAAAGATTACTTTGGCCTTATATAATATGAAAGGACTAAATCCTCTACCAGCAGCAAAGAGAAAAGAGGAGCTGACTCTGAGCAGTAGGCAGTAATTTATCAGTGGAAATAAGATTAGACACTCTTCATTTTAAATATTTTCAATTTATGGAAACTTAAGAAATAATTTGTCTAGTAGAAAGCAATTTTTTTTGTCAATTACCAAAAGATGTTGATAATGAGAACATTATATATCCCTTTTAAGTCATGTGCTATTATAGACACAGGTAGGCTTTATAATTTTTCAAATGGAATGTGTCCAGTAGAATATAAGATTCAGGAACTCATGAAGAGTAACATGGAATAATCACATGACAGAGTAAAAGAAAAGGACAAATTGATAAAAATGGGATAAAAGTATGTTTTCCAGTTTCTACTTTTAGATCTTTAAGTTTTGGAGTCACACATAAGTTTACACATAAGTATAACACTTACACACCTAAATTTACTTGTAATTTTTGTTAGGCTTATCTTTTACATTATCATTATGGCATACAACTATACAGTGTTCTGGTGAGTGTTCATTCAGAAAATATTCTTTGAGTATCTATTTTGTGTTAAGTGCTATCAATGTGAGAATAATCAAGTATGATTCTTGCACACCTGAAAAGAAAACCCCAGCTACACATCATACACATCATTCATCAATTCATTAAATCATTCATTTAACATTGTGTCTCGTCTGAGTGGCAGACACTGTGTTAGGCATTAGAGATAGGACCAGAAAAAATGAAAATGCTCTGTTCTTATCTAATGGATGGAGTACAAACAATGAAGTGTGCTTGTGCTTGGTACTGTGTTGGCAGCGTGCTGTGAGAATGATAGAGCCGATAAGAAAGATATAAATACACTAGTCAGGGCATACCTTGAAAGGAGGTGACCTTGAGGTTGACTCTTGAGAGTTGTTTAGGAGTTTGACAGGTAAGGGGTGTGGAGGACTTCCAGGCAAAGGCAAGGTGTATAAAAACTTAGCAGAATTTCAGTTCAGGCAAACAGAGCTTGAGACTGACAGTGGTTATAACTTTCATGTCCTTGAATTTTTTTTTATTCAAGTATAATTAACATACAGTGTTATGTTAGTTGCAGGTGTATAATCTAGTGATTCAGCAATTCCATGTATGACTCAGTGCTCATAAAGATAAGTGTACTCTTAATTCCCATCACCTCTTTCACTCATACTCCCACCCATCTCCTCTCTGGTAACCATCTCTTTGTTCTCTATAGTTAAGGATCTGTTTTTATTCCTTTTTTTTTTTTTTTTTAAGTTTGTCTCTTTTTTCCCCCTTCCTTTTGTTTGTTTTCTTTTGCTTCTTAAATTCCATGTATGAGTGAAATCATATGGTTTTATTTCCAAACAAATCCCGGGATTTGTTTGGGGAGCCCGATGTGGGACTCGATCCCAGGACCCCAGGATCACGACCTGAGCCAAAGGCAGATGCTCAACCACTGAGCCACCCAGGTATCTCAAGCATCTTTTTATATGACTGCTGGCCATCTAGGTGTCATCTTTAGGAAAATGTCTATTTAAGTCCTCTGCCCATTTTTAAATTTGTTTGTTTATTTATTTATTTCTGTTGAATTGTATAAGTTTTTTATGTACTTTGGATTCAAACCTCTTATGAGATATATCATTTGCAAATATCTTTTCCTATTCAGTAGCTTGTCTTTTTGCTTTGTTGATGATTTCCCTCACTGTGCAAAAGCTTTTGTTTTGGTGTAGCCCCAGCAATTTAATTTTGCTTTTGTTTTCCTCTCTAGAGGAGACATATCTAGAAAAATGTTTCCAAGGCCAATGTCAGAAAAATTGTCCATTTTTTTCTAGGAGTACTATAGTTTCAGGTCTCACATTGAGGCCTTCAGCCTATTTTGAGTTCATTTTTATGTATGGTGTAAGAAAGGGGTCATTTTAGTTTTTTTCATGCAGCTATCCAGTTTTCCCAACACTATTTGTTGAAGAGACTTTTCCGCCATTGTACATTCTTGCCTCCTTTGTGGTAGATTACTTGACCATATAAGCATAGATTTATTTCTGGCATCTCTATACTGTTCCATTGTGTGTCTGTTTTTGTGACACTACCATGCTGTTTTGATTACTATAATTGTGTAGTATATCTTGAAATCTGGGATTGTGATACTTCAGTTTTGTTCTTTTTCAAGCTTGCATTGGCTATACAGGATCTTCTGTGGTTCCAGACAAATTTTAGGATTATTTGTTTTAGTTCTGTGAAAAATACTGGTATTTAAATAGAGATTGAATTAAACCTGTAGATTGCTTTGAGTAGTATGGATATTTTAACAATATTGTATTTTTAGATGATACTTTCCTTTTGAAGGACCTTGGATTGGGAACTAGCATGATTAAATCAGTAATTTAGGAAGGTTGTTCTGATAGCAACATAGATAGGAGATGGATTGATCCACATTTTTCAAAGTCATTCTTGTAGCACTCAGATAATAGATGAGTTGAAAGCTAGATATTTGAGGCAGCAGACAAGTTAGGACACCGTGGTGGTAATAAAGATAAGATACAAGCTAGATAATGTTATTGTAGGGTGTCAGAAGAAGGTTATGTCATATTACGTGTCATGTACTGTCCTCGGGCCTTCTTTTACAACCCCCTCTAAATTAGCTACTCTCCTTGCCATTCATCACTATTATTTACTAGCACAGCCTTCTGTTTCCTTTCTAGCGTTTACTATAATTTGGAATACTTTTTAAAAACTCATTTATCTCATTACTAGTCTATAGTCTTTAAGTGGGCTGAAGCCATGCATGTTATGTTCTCAACACCTGAGCAAAATATTTGACCCACAGTAGCTCTTTGATAAATATTTATCAATATATGTGAAGAACAAGCAAGGGATATGTTTTTTTTTTTTTAATTGAGGAACTAGGTATATGGTGTAACCAACCATTGAGATAGGAAATGGAAGAGGAGAAGCACATCTGGAGGAGGGAGAATATGGATTCAATTTGAGCCTATTTGGATGGTTTCATTTAGAAGTGATCACCATCTAGGGGGCCATTGTATATAAGATTGTGAAATTCACAAGAAAGATCCAGATTGGAGATGTAGATTTAGAATTTTTTTTAAGATTTGGAAATTTATGAACTAAACCAGATGAAGTTGCCCAAATAGAGTGAGAAAAATTAAGAGAAAACCCTCTGTGATACAACGTGGCTGCAGTAAATGCAATGGCATTACTAATAGCATTAGAGGAGGAAAGTATTAAATCTTCCCAAGATATCAAGCAGAAACTGGAACAAGGACCACCCACACTACCCAAGGACTACCGAAACTAGGAATCTTGGAAATGGTTTTCAATTCTAAAGAGCCAGCTGGAGCAAAATTATAGGAGGCAAAAACTACAGTGTTTTGGAGAGCCCAGGTCAGCGTGATGGAGCAGTCCTCTAGAGCATGTGATCTCTGTGGATCTTGAGTGGTGGAAAAGGTGGGCTAGGAAACACTGTGACACACCTTGTTTGTCCTACTCAGGAGTTCGGAGTTAAACCAGTAGGTAATAAAGGATCACTGAAGGATTTTAAGGAGGGAGAGTTTGCCACATTAAGTCCCTCCTCTTCCCATGATGTCACTGAGTTCTGTGTTTTTTGGATGAGTGCATATTCATGTTCATGTGTATTTTTGCATAACTTCCACATGACTGAGAATCAGAATGTGAACTTTGATTCTAACTGGCTTAGCCCTTAACTAGTACCATGATTTGGGACCTTAAATAACTTCTTTGTGTTCCAACCTTGTTAATCCAGCCAACTTCATGATTTTTTAAATTATCTTTAACGTCCCTTCTTGCTTTACAATTTTGTGGTTGTGTCACGTGCCAAGAAAATGGAATTTGACGTCTACTAAAAATGTTCAGTCATTTGATTTGCCAAAAAAAAGGTTTCTGGTTCCTTTTATAATTATGAGAAAGCTGGTGAAAATGTAAAGATCACTCAAGCAGTAGTTTTCAAAACATGGAACAAAAGTAGAGATGTGAAGATCGAGACCAGCGACAGATTTAGTTTGGAAAAATTTATCTGAACAAGGAGCTGTTCTATGAGAACTACACCCCTTTCATTATTTGTTCCAGGGAGAAACTGGATAGCTGAGGGTTAACAGAGTCAGAAGAAATTGATGAAGATTATTTGTCCATTAGGTTTCACTTCCTTCCTGGGATTTTCACACTATTCCAAAGGAGTACAAGGAATTACAAGGAGGCCAAGGAAGGCTTCATAAATAAGCTATATTTCTTATGATTTTTATTTTTAATCTAAGGACAGTATCAGGAGAGACAGGCTGGTACTGAAGTATGAAACAGACTCGATTCTCAAGACCATAAAGTTTATTTCTTGCTCTATCATGCATTGCCTGTCATGCTTTGGCTTGGAGCTCTGTTTGTATTACTCTTGCTTCAAGACAGGTGGTGGAGCAGCTGCCATCTAAGGCATTGCCAATTAGTGGCAGGGGGAAGGAGGGTCTTTCTTGGGTACTTCTTTTTTTTTCTTTTCTTTTTTTCTTGGGCACTTAAATGCCACCCTCTGAAAGTAGCATTCATCACTTTTCCTTAGAACTCATTCGCCATAGCTAGTGGCATAGTTACACCTAAACACAGAGGAAGCAGGCAGTTGTAAGACCCCCCAAGTGTCCCCAGAAGAGAGGGAAGTTGGGAATATATTATGAACACCACCTTGGTTTGCCTTTCTAGATCCACTGGTCAGAAAAATGATTTTCCCCAGAGTTTAAAAAAAAAAAAAAAAAAAAAAAAAGCACTTTGTCCTTCTCCAGAGAGACAGCCAAAAAGTTTCTTCCAGTTAATGCCCATGTGATCCGTTTTTTTCCTCATTAAGGAGTGCTAGTTTGCTAAGGCTGACATGACAAAGTGGCTTAAACTGAGTGGCTTAAACAAAAGAAATTTATGGTCTCACAGTTCTGAAGGCTAGAAGTGCAAGATCAAGATGTCCACAGGGTTGATTTCTTCTGAGAATTGTGAGAGAGAATTTGTTCCATGCCTCTTACCTAGATTCTGGTGGTTTGCTGGCCATCTTTGGTGTTCTTTGGCTTGAAGAAACATCACTCCAATCTCTGCCTTTCTCTTTACATGGCATTCTCTCAGTGTGTCTATCTGTCTCCAAATTATCCTCTTTTATAAGGATAGCAGTCATATAGTATTAGGGTCACCCTAAAGACCTCATCTCCAGATAGTGTCACACTCTGGGATCCTGGGGGCTAGTATTTCAACTTAGGAGTTTTGAGGAATACAATTTAACCTATAACAGGGAGTGAAGTGCAGTAACATCTGTATCAGATGTGGACGTGGCTCCTATTGATCCAGAAATCTCTAAATGTAAAAGGCAGGTTACTTACTAGCTTTGTTATTCTCCACTAATACACACACACATGTATAGACACACACTCACATACTGTGCCCATATGGAAGATTGGAAAGGATCAGCCCTGTAAAAACTGTCATTTGGAAAGGGAAGAAAGGATGCCACACAGCATCACTAATCTGAAGCAGTTCCAAAATCTTACTGGGAAGCACTTATGCTGGTATGTTATACATTTTTTTTATTAGATCTTCGTTCTGCTTCCTGGGAAAAGGCCACTGTCCATTGTCTCCTGGCTTCAACCTCAGAAGTTCTCCCTGGTCTGATGATACTCTGGGACCACCTGTAAACTGGGCATTGGGAAACATACCCTTTTTTGGGCCTGAGTACCTTTATTTGATCACTTCCTACTTGCAGAGTGTTAGGAACTGAAGGGGTGTGTTAAGTCCTGGAAAATCTTTTTTTTTTGTTAGTATAACCTTCTCAAAAACATAGCTCCTTTCTAAATTGGTTGCATTCCACTTGTATGCTAATTATATATATATATAGTTTGTTTCTGCATATGTCTTAGATGTGCTGTATCTCTGTCTCCTGTATGTTTCTCACTCCCAATTTAGATGACCATAATATGAGAGTATCAGACTTTGCTGGGAGACCGTACTACCAGATTTTCATGAGAAAAGCCTGTTTAGTCTCTTTTCTCTGCGTTATGTTATCTTACTGAAAGAATATATTGAGTACTGCAACTTAATTTGGCTTTGTTCTATGGCAGCCTGGTCCATTCAGAGGTTTGTTTGTTTATTTGTTTGTTTGTTTGTTTTTTCATTCAGAGGTTTCTACAGGGGCTGTTATTCTTGATTAATCCTTCCCAAAGCTGAGTGGTTACAAGCATCTTTAGCTCAGCATCCTCACTTTATTCTTTTGCCATTTGAGAATGGGAAGCAGTTGCCTCTTTTCTTTCTTGCAAATGAGAAAGTTTGTGAGCTCAGTTTTTTCTGAGCTCATCTGTTTCTTGTCCTGTCTTAGCAAATACAGCTCACAGTAACCAACACATGCTACATCCTGTTTTGCTCCCTTCAGAGATACTGGAAGCAACAGTTGTTACCATATGTTTCTTTTCTGCATCACAAGGACTGCCTCCTCCCAGCCTCTAAGGGCAGGATTCCCATCATCTGCCACCCGGTCCCTAACCTGTGCCTCCTATATTAGTGATTTTTCACAGGAAGCAACATCCACCTTTTGTTTGCCAGTTTCTAAATGACTTTTTTATTATGCAGTAAGCAGGGTATATAATGATTCAGAGTTGTACCTTAGGTAATGCTTTGTTAAAAAACAAAGTAAAGATCTTAGACTCAGTCTATGGTGCAGAGAAAGGAATTGAAGAGCCAGTTAGAACTAGAGTGGTTGAAGGCATTTTTGATAAGAGGGAAAATACATGCTTAAAAGATTGGCTTAGAGGAATGCCTGGGTGACTGAGTTGATTAAGCCTCTGATTCTTGTTTTTTGCTCAGGTCATAATCTCAGGGTCATGGGATAGAGCCTTGCCTTGGGCTCCATGTGGAGTTGGCTTGAAATTCTCCTTCTCCCTCTGCCCCTTCCCTGACTCATACACATGCTCAAACTCTCTCTCTCTCTCTCAAATAAATAAATCTTTTTTTTAAAAAAAAGTTTGGCTTAGCGTGGATTCATTCATAAAAGAAATTGTAAAAGCTTTAAGGAACACCTTACTATTAGTGATGGAGAAATGAAACCATGTATATTAGATCAAAATTTAATATAAAACCAAAATATAGCCAGTTAAAATTGCATTGTTAGTACTAAAGAGGTGTCTCTTCAATCAAATTAAGTTCATACTACATTATATTTATCATGTTATAAGCCAGTTTTGGGGGGCTTCTGTACCACTTTTCATGAGTTTATGATGTGGAGGTGGGGGACTTGGGGAAGGAGCAGAGAGTTCCAAGTAATTCCTGGGGTGCAAAAGCATGACTCCTTCAAGTTTTAAAATTTGAATTCTAACGGTGAGGCACACATAAAAGTTAAGAAAACAGAGCATAATGTTTTAATGATCTAATGTTGACCATGGTGGGTGAAAGTCGGAAAAGAGAAAAATCAGTACAGACTGAAGTCTTCAGGGATAATTTCACAGAAGCTGTTGGCTTTGAAGAATGAATAAAAGACGATTGGGGTGGGAATGAAGAAAGGGTCATTTCAAAATTCAACTCTGTAACCACACTGCTAATATTAAAAATATTATAAGGTCAAAAGCATTTAGTCAATTTTGTGCTAGGATCCTAGCAATTAATGAACTAGTGTGCATTTTAATAGCAGTGTCCTTCTAATTCTTTTCTGTTTCTATTGATCATGGAACTAGGCAAATTACTGCAAATTATATTTTGCTATTTATTTTTTGTGACCCCCAAGAGCAATAGGTGTGCTAAGTCAGAGGGATAAATGTATAGCCTAGAATTAATAGTGCTCCTCTACCACATTGCTTTTCTGACGCACATGCAACTATGCAAGCATTTCCTAAAAGTGACAGCTAATGGTATAACTTAACCTCCTGAATCTGGTTCTGCCGTTTTCAAAAGTACTGTAGCACATAAAAGATAGCGGCAAAATATGAATAATAAATAGGAAGAAGAATGGCATGCCCTCCTACTGCTTTCAGAAGCAAATGGAGGGTTCCACTATCAAGAAAATTATAGCCTCTAGGTTTGTTCATTACTGAGATTTTCAAACAACTTTCCTTACCATGAACTAATTTAGGCTTGGGGGAAAAATAGCAGAAGACAGTTCTTTCTGAATTTCCTTTTAAAATTATGAAAGGCATGCTGCATATTGAACTTCATCATTGGCATTAACTAGCAATAATCACCATGACAAACACATTTAATTTAATTAGAAGAGCAGGTAAAAGATATAATGCCAAATGGAATGCTTATTGCCCAGTATTTTCAGACTCTTCGGACTTGGAGGTAAAATTCTAGTTTTTGTTGTATCTTGTTTTGTTTCATTAAAGAATCATGAAGCAATTGGTGACTAGCATTGGTACAGGTCACTATGTGAGAAAAATAGAAGAAACTAAGGAGAATAGCTTGGAGCCAGATATGTCTCTTACCACCTCACCCTTTGCCTTCCCCCGCCTGTTAGACTTTGTTGCTAAACTAGTTAAATACACACATTCATAGCCATTGCAAACAAAGCAACATAATAGAGCTTGTGATATTTTTCTTATTTTGGAATTGAGCATGTAGCATATTCATGCATCCATATTTCTGAATGCAGAATCTATAGAGAACTTGTGAAATACCGGAATTTTAAAATTGGGTGCAGCTCTCATTGACTTCATAGGATTAAGGAGAGAAGCTCCTTTAACGATTTCATTTTATATCCTGAAAGTGTGTCTTTCTTTGTATTATTTAGTTTGGTGGCTTTTAATTTTTCATACTCTTAGCAAGTCTCTGCTCTCCTACTCAGAAACTTCTAAAGACATATTTTTACCCAAAGACGTTGCCCTCCAAATTCAGACCTAATGGAAATACTGTTCTCTGATCTATTGCTTTAAAAATGGATGCAAAAGAAAATTATGTTGATGGGAAGAATTAAAGTCATTTTATAAAGAATCAGAAATATTGTTGGTTAAATTATGTTTAAAATATTTTTAAATATTCAAGTTATGAAATTATAGGGATACATACATACATACATATATATCTTGTATTGTAAATTATTAAACTTAGAATAGTTCATCACCATTGAACCATGGCACAAGCTAGAATCTGATACAGTAGTCATTGCAAATGCACATGTTGACGTTATAGCAATATATTTGGGACTGTAAACTTTTTGTTTTCATTTTTGGGTTTGCTCTTGTTTTTCTGTAAGTGGGAATATTAATTCTGACATGATCTGCACTTGAAAACAGGTATGCTGTGGTAGAGTGAGGTCATACACTCTACAGCATTCCACATGGTGGAATATCGAGGTGAAAGAACTAAAGGAAGTACATTTAGAAATAATATCCTCCCACAATCTTAATATGCAGAGGGGGAAAAAAGACAATTTTAGTAATTACTAAAACTATTCTTAAGAAACTACTTCCTAAGGAACTCTTGAATTCTGCAGAACCGTTTCAAAACTACAGACCTATTCCCTATTCCTTCCGCCTTTTCCCCTCCCTCCTCATTGTCTAGAAACTAATTTTTGCTTGTAAAAGCAAATTCTACCAAATCAAGTCTCCACCGGAATGCTGGAATTACCTCTCCCTCCCCCAAAGAAGTCAGATTCTGAAATCCTCTCCTTATCCCCACCTTGTCTCATGCATGGTGTAGATTCTTGAATATAGAAAATATTTTTTAATCTTCCACACTTTCTGTAGTTTCAATAAATAGTTGTGATTTTATGAAACACTAAGTATAAATAGATAATTTTTCCAGTGGTTTCTAGACTGTTCTCAGGAAGTTGTGTTATTTGCCTTACCATCATTCCTACAGGTTCACTAAGGAAAACTGTATAGAGAGGATAATGGTGAAGAGAGCATAGACTTAAGCTCCGGTGTCATGCATCAGACTTCCTTAGATCACCCCTTGCCCTATCACTCACTATAGGTGTGTCCTTGAGTCGGTTACCTTAATTTTACAACTTCTTCTGTAAGGTAGGTATAATGTTAGTACCATCTTGCCAGGGTGATAGGAAGACTTAAATGGCATAATTTATATTGAATGTTAAATTAGTCCCTAGTGCAAATAAGCCTCAGTGTGTGCTAATTTTTATTCAGTTTCTCAGTATTATTTTTGTTTGCCGTTTTTTATTGATCAATGAAAGTATTTTAAGAAGCTCCTGTATGTTCCTATAAAAATCATTTTCATTTTTATAGTCTCCAAACAGAAAAATGCAGACAGGTGATGAGATATGTATTAATTGTAGTATAATATAGAATAGGAAAGCTGCTTCATTTCTGGGAAGAGTTGTGAATACAAAATATGTTTGATGAGGACAGAATGAGAGCTGATTTGAAAAGGCTGGTCTCAGCCCAGATTCAGAAAAGTCTCCTAGTGACTCCAGCCTTCCAATATAAAGAGACTGCTTTGTGAAGTGGTGAAGTCCTGTTGCTTTCAACAAAAGAGGATCCCAAGAAAGTCCAGTTGCTGTTGTTTAGCAGAATCACACAGATGGGCAGTGTGTCCCTTGTCAAATATATGATCCTCGACGTTATAGGTTCCGAACTTTTCTTTTTGTGAGAAAAGAAATCAAACTCTGGAATAATAAGTCATTAGAGACTCACATATGAATGGGATAAAATGTTAGCAACTTGTAAATCACAAGATAGTATGGTCAGGAAATTCTAGATTTTGGTCAGTTGCCCAAAAAACCATATTAAGTAGTACATGTACATTATACAACTCTGAATCCCAAATTGTTGATCAAAAGGAGTGGAGCATAAAATTATTGCCACATGAATGTGGTGCCTTTAAGTTTCTTGTATCTCTAGAATGTTTCCATTTACGTAAGGTGTAGCAGCATCATTGCCAAATACCAGGACCTCCTACTTCACTTTGACGGGCTCTACCCATACCGATTGTCCCTTGGTAGCAATCAGTATTACTGATGTAGTAATGCCAGACTCCTCACTAAAATATTCTTTAAAAAAAATGATTATAAGACTGTTGTGTAAGTTCTATTGCCCTTATTTTCATCACAAACTGAGGAATAACTCCCAAATGAATAGGACATGTTTTACATTGACTCAAACTCATGCTAGGTCTTGGACAAGACAAAGCTTGTTCTGTCTAATGGATGTGTCTCAAGTGTGCCATTAAAATTTTGAATATCTTCTTTTTCTGGTGATTTTTATCTTTTATGTCCTTGCTTTCCTTTCTCCAAAAATATGTTAACTGTTTTCTGGACAGTTTTAGCATCTGTTCTCTTGATTTCTCTGCTATTTGATTATATCGTTTTCACTTAAAGGCAGTCATGATTAAGGCATGCAGAATATTCTTTCTTCTGTGTTTTATTTAATACTTTCTAGAAAGCACGTTAGACCTCTTTGCCCATTATTAAAAGCTTAAGGGTACAAATCTAATTGTTCTTTATCTCTACCCTTTCTCCATTGACTAAATTGATATTTTCCTTTGCCTGATTCTGCTAGGGCCTCTTGAGTTTCTTATTTTTCCACCCTTAAATCAATACACACAGCTCATAAAAAACAAAAGTTACCAAGTGACAGGTGTTTTTGAAAAACTTGCTTAGTTTATACGTTCAGTGAAGATGTTGCCTCTAAATCAGCAGCTGCTAATGACCTTTTGTTCCAGGGAGCTGTGAGAAATCCAGATGGAGTCTTGGAACTGAAGGACAGTTTAGGCTTAGCCCCGAGTTGGTATTTTCCAAATGTACCTTGTTGAGTTTTATCTTGTGCCCTAATGGATTTATTCTTAGACTTTTCAAGATTCACTTCCACTTTAATAATAGGGTATTCATTCCCTTGCCTTCTCTTTCCCATTCCCCCTCTGCCTTAAGCAAAACAACAGAAGGTATTAAATATCTTGTAAAAGCTACAGCGTCAAAGTACCTGCATTCCATGACCACCACTGTTGGCCTGTTAAGGGGCCTTTAGTAGTTCACAAATTCTCTCTGAATCTGATTTTTCTTCTGTAAATGTTAACAGTTCCCACTGAGCAGGGTTTTGCTTTGTTTTTATTAAATGGGATAATGTGTGAAAATACCTAGCATGTTACTAGGCACATAATACCTGGTCAGTATATCCTAGATGCTTTTCTCCACCTATAAAAAAGTTTTCTTTGGAATTCTTTTTTTTTTTTCCTTTGTTGTGCTTGTTTTGCCTTCTTTCCTTTCTTTTAGTTCTCCCATATCCATCTGTTGAACACTTAACACCATGCTAGGCATTGAGGACACCAACGTAATGCACTCCCTACTGTAACTGAAGTTCACACTTTCATGAACAAATGGACCCACCCCATCAAATGTGGAAAATAAAGTGAGGATGTGTTCACAGGGAATTTGCAAAGCACAAGCAGACACAGGTCAGCAACGGCCTTCCCTCAGAAGGCCTTTAAAAGCTTAAAAGATGAGCAGGAAGACTTGACAGGGAGATAGGTCTTCTCTGTAGAGGAAACAGCATAATCCAGAGGCACCAATAGCCTGTTGAGAAGAATAAACCACATATATTTTATAAAAAGCAAAGAATGGCAAGAGTCAAGTTGGAACTGATGGGGAGAGAAGAGCTCAATCACTCAAGACCTCGGTTTGGATATGCCACACTCCCTTTTAGAGTAAGTGGCAGCATGTTTTCAGTATCTACATCCCTCCCATTATTTCTTCTCCCCTAACCCTGGCTGACATGCATGCATTCCTAACTTTTCTCTTTCTACTAATGGGACTGTATCATCTTCCTCAGGTAAGTTGAAACAGGGTAAAAAGTTGAGTACATAAAAGGGAGCTGTTGAAAAAAAGTCACCCTAAAACACAGCCCAATCTGTACTTCCTAATCGCTCATCTAACTTACAGTGTATATGTATTTTCATGAGAAGTTGTAATTGGAAAAAAAAGTTGATGTTAAAAGTTCTTCTCAATATTAGATGTTAAATGTTTTTTTTTTTTTTAAATGAAAAAGCAAAATTTTTAGGAAAGGCAAAGACTTAAGTCAATAGTGGCGTATCTAAGCAATACCGAGTTTGGTTAATCTTACTTAATAGACTTATCCTTAATATATAAAATTGTTTTTCCAAAATCCTTTACATTTGATAAAGGCCTGCCTACATAAGTAGTATGTACCAGTGATATGGATAAAAAGATGAGTCAAATGTGTATGCTTTATTTATTTTTTATTTTTTTATTTTTTAAAGATTTTATTTATTTATTCATGAGAGACACACACATAGAGAGAGCGAGAGAAGCAGGGACACAGGCAGAGGGAGAAGCAGGCTCCATGCAGGGAGCCTGACGTGGGACTTGATCCTGGGACTCCAGGATCACGCCGTGGGCTGAAGGCGGTGCTAAACTGCTGAGCCACCCGGCTGCCCAAATGTGTATGCTTTAACCTTGAGAGTAACGTATTTGGAGCCTGAAAAGGAGCTGCTTAATTGGCTTATAAAGAGACCAGTTTACTCTTTATGGTTAATAGTGCTTTACCCATTTCCGGGAACACACTCGGTATTATTAGTGTCCAGCTTCTCCCCTGGAAACAAAAAAAGCCATAATAGGCAATAATAACTTAAAATGTCTATCCTCTTTGATACCATGTGTAAATATTAGAGTAGGTTTTTTGTTTGTTTTGTTCTGCTTTAATTAGGGTTTCTGGAAAGTGTGTTGGTGTTTCTTCTGTAATTCTGTTTCCTTGACAAGGTACAGACATGCTAGTTGACTTACTTGCATTTTGCTCAATAATTTAGAAAAATATATTTTCCATGAAGTTATATCTAAGGCAAAATAACTTGATAGCTCTATCATATGATTTTGACATCAAAAGAAAAATCTGTCCATTTAAGCTTCTAGTGAACTGTTAAAAGATGTATGCACATATGTAAGCTCTAAAGCCAATGTATTCAGCCTAGGGCTGCAGACATATTCTCAGTGTGACACTGGGTGTTTATTTACAGTGATCAAAGAGAGCATGTGTGGGATCAGAAGTTAGATTAATAGTTTTCCTTAACACCTCTAGTCTCAGAATAAATGTACTTCAAGTCCTCAAACACAAATAGAAAAGACTTTAAAATTTCTTTTTAATGAAATGATTCTCTAACTGGAATTTGGAGAACTGGGGCCAAATACCACTGCTGTTGTGATGATAAAGCTGGTTCATAAAACGGAATGGGCAAGAAATAGAGCAAATCTTTTAAAATGGCTACTTTGCTCCTAGCCTCTGCTACTAAAAGTTGGAGCTTTTTGCTAGGGAGGAGGGGAGAGCAAAGTTGGGGGTGGAAGGGAATGATGAAGAAGGCAGTGGGGGCAGTTGTTTTTCTGTGCCTGCTGACGTCAACGAAATTGCCAGATGGCATTTGAATGTTTTGCAAAAAGACAGGAGCCTTTTATTACAGCTGTCACATGGGGTTTCATTCATTTGCATTCCCAGAAGTGGTCCAAAGCTTTCCCTAACTGGAGGAGTAATGAGGGCTCTGTACCTTCAGAGACCCAGAGAGCCTTTTGTAGGACGTTGTTACCTTAAGTGGCTCTGATAAGGGACACATGTTCAGAGAATGGCATATTTCACTGTCAGCTTCAGAGGGCTGTGACCTACTCAGCTCCAATTAGGACTATAATGTGATCATTCAAAAGTCTTCTCTGCAGAAGGTCTTTTGTGGATCCTGACAGCTACTCTCAGGAGCACCTGAAGGATTTAAACCAGTGAGCTGTAGAAAAAAACATGTTCTGTGAATTTATCCCAGGACCAAAAAATACCTAATATGTAACAGACCTGTGCATATGTACAAACAGCTTTGCTGTCACCATCTTGCCCTTTGCTGCCCATAATCACTACACCATTGGGAGGGACAAGAAAAAAAATGAACCTGTAGAAAATCTGTGGGTCCATACACAGAAGAATGAAAGGAACTTTGAAATGCCAGGGGCTGCTCTCAGGAACTGACTCCAGACCACACTCTTAAGCCAGGCTGGCCTGTCCTCTTCATACTCCATCTTTACCACTGCCAGAAATTTTCATGTTTTACTTTAATGCCTGAATTTCTCCAAATTTTAATTCACTAGGTGAGTAAGTGGATTTTTAAATGATGTACCTATTTCTGGGACATGTAAGTGGATGAATTGATTTTTACAGCTACTTCAAGAATGACAAAAGGGATGAAGTACTTATACCAGAGAAAAACTTTATCATTACTGCTATAACTCACATTACTTGTTAACACAAATACCAGAATGTTTTGATATTTAAGGCTGAGCTGTGTTACCCTGGTCACTTCCTCATTCTTACCTGAAGTTAATGATACGATAAACTGTTTAGATGGAAGTAGGTCTGTGTGTTGTGCTGACATGAAAAGCATCTAGCATACCTAGGGCATTGGAGGCGAAGGACCAGAATAGCTTGAGAATAGCTCTTTATATTACTTAGTTTCAGTCTCACACCCACACTGGCAGTGATAATAGTCCTTACAATGGGACTGATCATCTCAATTTGGTAAAAAATCTTTTGTCCTACTATCAGTGGCAACACATGATGGAGATGTCAAGACTACTGGCTTGAGTGATGGACTAACCTAGAGCCATTTTCTATGTGCCCTGTTATGCTGTCAATGAAACCGTACAGTCACTGTTACCATTCCATGCTCCAAATGCATATAAAGGCTCGGACATGAAATAGTATCCAGATATAAACAGTAGGAGTGGAATTGTGGGGAGTGTGTTCATCTTTAAACTTCACCTTCTGGTTCTGCTTTAGGGTCTAGGGAGATTTAGGAGATGATGGTGGAAATTTTGTAGGTTTCACACAGCATCTTTCAGGTTCCTTTGATTCGTTTTCCCCCTCTCATCTGCAGGAGGAAGGCCCATGTAATGGCATAATCAGTGTCTTGTATTCCCGAGCAGATCCACATCTGAACGGTGGCATGAAGCCAGGAGCAGGGAACATAAAACCAATATCAAAGAACACCTCTTAGGAGAAAGATAGCATCAAGAAACACAATCAAAATGGGCAGGATGATGGGAATTAAAAAGAGAGAGGATATAAATATAAGTCACCAAGCCATACTCCAGGCAGCACCAAGGTGTTTCGCAGAGATGATCAAGATTAGAAATGTATTCATAAATACATATTTCATGCAGAGTATACTCAGGCTTGAATCTCAAGAGTGCGTAGGCACTGGTAGATTTATTTCATACTGTGTTCAGGTTTCCCAGAGAATAAACCTTAGGAAGGCTGTAGTGTTAATAACAGTCTCCTACTTTGTGTGTCCTAGCTCCCCATCTACTCTGAAAGTACAGAGCACTCGTACCAGGCATAAGTATTGCCATTGTTGATACTACAATGGCTGTTATTCATTATCACCTAACATGCTAGAGTTTGCTTGAGCATTACTAGAATTAAAACAATATGTTTCTGAATGTCACTCCAGGTGATACTGCATTTTTGCCATATTGCACTTGTCATAGTCCTGAAATGGCAAGCCTATGATTCATTTATTTCTCAGCTATAGAAACACAATGTTCTGTTAACTTATCTCCCTTTATCATGAAATAAATTTTCAATTGGGCAGTAATATGGTATATTGCATATATTGGGCAGTGCTGTAGTTCAAAGGCAATATAAAACCATACATAAGATGTCACTGCTTTGAATGTAGTGTCAATAATGATGAATTGAATGGCCAATTGTCAAGCTCCCTTAGAGTCAAACCACCATCTAATCTTACTTTTAATAATACCATTTCTCAATCAGAGGCAGTTAGTATACAATTTTTAGGGCCTAGTATCTCATTGCTCATGCCATAATCCAAAACACAGTTCCATATTACAAGGGAGTTGCCCCAGAAGCAGCTTCATTCAGACACACAGATAGAACTTTCCCATGCTTGAGGCAAATGGCCAAGACCTGTGCCTTGTTGGGAATCAGAGGCAGGGATGAGGACAGGCTGTGCTGGGCGGGGTCCCATGAATCTAGCCCAGGGGCTGGTAGAGGTATTACTTTTCTATGTTACTAAGTTTGTCCAGAGAATCCAGATTTCAAAGAACTTGTGAATTTTAAGTGTCTCATGAGAGGCTAATAAATAAACCTGAATGCTAGTGTTCCCCTTCTTTTCAGAAATATCATTGCCAAACATGGTAACATGGTGGCTCTTTTGCATTTTGCTTATGGACTAGGAAGGTCTACTTGGGCAAATAAGTTCATGAAACAATAAATGCATCTCTTAACTTGGTAATCAGTTTGTATGCACTACTGGGTTACACATGCTGGGATAAGCACTGGAGATAAAAGAGTTAAGTAAAATAAAGTCTAGTGGTGAAGACAAATATGCAAACCATTCCAATTTTAGGGCAATGATTGAGATATGATCAGAGTGTTAAAGGACTACAGATCATGGGTATTTACTCCAGTTTGATGTAGAGTAGGGAGTCAGAAAAAGTGTTTCTGGAAGAATTAAGTAGTAATGGAATAGTAAGAATAAACCGAAGGAAAGTGGTGGTGAGAAGGGGAGGACAGGGAAAACTGAGAAAGTAACTGCATTCACAAAGATATGTATGATTAAAAAATAGCATGTGGAAAACACAAGTTTTTTTTTTTTTTTTTTTTTGAGCATTAGAATACATTGACTAAGAGTGAAATAGAGTAGCAAGCTATACAGCAGGTAAAAACAGAAGGACTCTGTCTGTCAGTGATTAATGAAAGTAAGGAAGGAGACTTGAGGCTTTCTATATGAGGGCGAATAATTGATGGGGATTGAAGCAGTGACCAAGGTGCTAGAGAAGCACTTGGCAAAGTCAGGAAGGTCAGGTGTGAGTACTCTGCTCTGAGGAGCCATGGTGTTCTTCTCCCTGGAGTCCAGTAACAGTGGACGCACTGGGCAGAGGAGTTTGGGGCAGAGATGATTTAGGTGTTATGAGCTGGGGAAGATGATATGGGTCTCAGGAGAGCATTTAGAGAGTGTCTGTGGAATGAGAAGAACCTATAGAAAGAAGTGAAACCTACAGAAATAGCTTTTAACATGTTGAGGGATCTGAGACGCTTGGGTGGCTCAGTCAGTTAGGTTGATTTTGGCTCAGGTACTGACCAAGTCCTGGGATGGAGCCCCACCTCAGGCTCCCCTGCTCAGTGGGGAGTCTGCTTGAGGATTTCCTTCCTTTTGTCCTTCCCCTCTCTCTAAAATAAATAATCAATCTAAAAAAAATAAATAAAGGGCAGCTGGGTAGCTCAGTGGTTGAGCATCTGCCTTTGGTTCAGAGTGTGATCCCTGGGTCCTGGGATTGAATTCCACATCGCTCTTCTCACCGGGAGCTTGCTTCTCCTTCTGCCTCTGTCTCTGCCTCTGTCTTTCATGAATAAATAAATAAAAATCTTAAAATAAAATAAAATGCAGAGTGATGGAGAGTGAGTGGAAAAGTATCCAAGAGAGACAGAAGATAGTTCAGAGACATAGGAAAAGAACTAGAAGGGCATGATATCATGGGAGGGGAAGGAAATGAGGTTTTCAGAAAATGCATGTCACTGATACTGTAAACTTCTATGAAGAAGTCCAGTAATTCAGGGCCTGAAAAATATCCTTTAAGTTCAGCAATTAAAACTCACCTTGGAGGGAAAAACACCAAAAACCCACTGGATAGCAAGAGCAATTAACAGTCTTTGTTCTAAAAGCCCAGCTCAGTGGATTGGGATCTGAATGTAAAGTAAGAAAATGAAGGCTGTGAACACTAACAGTTGTTTTGAAAAGTTTGGTAGAAAAATGGATTGGTAGTTAACAGGGAGTGTGGAGATTGGGGGAAGAATATGGGATTAAAGAGGACTAAGAGGTGTTCTAGCAAGGGAGGGACTGGTTTATATAGGCTGAGAACACACTGATATCAGAAGTTTGCTTATGAAGTATACTTTCACAGTAAATAGACAAATAATGGTTACTGTCATCCTGCATCAGATTAATGTGTCCTTCTCAATGTCAGGCCTTCTTCTGCCAGCTTCTTTTGAATACTCATTGGCCAGTTAGGGATATTTGAGTCACAGTGAAATAAGCTCTTCCTTTCCCACTGCTGCTTTCTAATATTCTGTATCATAACTCATCAGCAAAAAAATATTTACCACAATAAATTCTTCATGTCAAACATAGGATAACATTACAGTTTATGGCTAAAATGTCAGCTCAGATAGCAGGATGTCTCCCAAGCAGAAAGGCAATCATTTGATAATCTCAGGCAAGTTACATTGTGGAAAGGTGATAAATCTTATCTGTTTAAAGATTTAAGAGGCTTTAAAAAAAAAAAAAAAAAAAAAAAAACCTTCCTAAATCTGAAGGAAGAACGAATATTGTGTCAAAGAGCATATGGGATGATATGTGTTGATTACAGTGGAAAGCTCAAAAGTTAGTATTAGTTTTGAGGAAGCAAAAAATAGATTAACTGTAGATTCCCAGAATACCTGCTTTGGAGGGACAGATGGTCAGCCTGTGCTAAATAAAGAAATTTAAACACTGAATATAGTCATATACAATAGATAGTATCAAATTACTATTTCAGCAATGCTTTGAAATCTTTTCATTCTTATTTTTCTCTTCAGTGTTCTAGTATTTTCCAATGATGTACGTGTGTCATTACTACAAAGAAAGCTACTTTCTATCATGTGTGCATGTATGCAGTAGTGCTAATCATAAAAAGGAGCCCTGAAAATAAGCAGTGGGTCACATAGTCAAGGACTAAGGAAAATCAGTGAGAGCATCCAAAGGAAATTTGAACATGCTGCCTCTCCTTTCTTCAACACTCCGTTTTTGTTCCTGGCTCCTGGGAATCTATGTTTGCCAGTCAGTTGAGTGTGTTTATTACAGGCAGTTGCCTTAAGTAACGTGATACTCAACAGGAGGTTGTGAGAACTTGAAGGGGATGTTGTTTGACTATAAGGACCAGGCGAAGGCACACTTTTTGGACTGAAAAGTATGATCAAGAGTCTACAAACTTTTGAGAACCATTTGTAAAGATAACATATTGTGTTGGAAGGCAGAATTCATTTAAAAATTGTGTTTTGGGAGCTCTTACAATATGCTGAGTGATAGGATTACAAAAATGAAGTCATTCTTGCCCTCAAATTCATAATCTGGCAAGGAATAATATATTTACAGACAATTAGCAATAGTACAATATGATGGACTTTGGGACAGAGAATACAATGGAGGCTTTGAGGCTGAGGTGTCACTCTGGGAATGAGGCTGAGATGTTTTATGTTTTAAAGTTGGGTCCTGATCATTAATACTAATATATCAGAGAAATTATGTGGTAGGCAGAAATAACACCATAAGCAAAGGCATGGGGTCGTGGAAGCATATTGAGGAGATCATCTAGGACAGCTAAGAAGACACATTAATGGGATATATGAAAATGTAACTGGGGTAAAAGAGGTTAAGAGTTAAATTTTAAAATGCTTAAAGTCATGCCAAGAAGTTGAATGTCACTCTATGACTTTGGGAAACCATCAAAGAAAATAACAGAGCAGCATATTAGTATCTCTGTATTGGGAAAAACCAAGTTTGTGGTGGGAAAAAAACTGGGAGGAAAAAACCTGCAGCCATCTTCATGTGAAATAATGAGATGGATTTAAGGCAGGGATTAAGGAATCCTAGAGGAAGTAGTAGTTGAGTTACTCCTCAGTAGAAATTTTCAGATGCAGTGATCAGTTTGAAGTTAGAGATGAGAAAGTAAAATATCACTTTAAAAAAATTAAGATGGGAGCACCTGGGTGTCTCAGTTGGTTAAGCATCTGCCTTGGGCTCAGGTCATGGTCCCAGGGTCCTGGAATCGAGCCTCATGTTGGGCTCCCTGCTCAGTGAGAAACCTGCTTCTCCTCTCCCTCTGCCCTTACCCCCGCTTGTGCTCTCTTTCACTCTGTGTCAAATAAATAAAATCTTTTTAAAAAGTCAAGATGTCTAGTTTGGGTGACAAATTTTGTTGTTAACCAAGATAGAAAATAGGGAAAAAAGAGTCCAGAAGATGGAGGTCCAAGTACTCTGATGGAGAAGGTAGAGTCTGAACTAACTGTGGGCATATCTGAGTGGAGCTGTTCAGGGAGCACACAAGCCTGAGTCCAGAGAAAAGGTCAGTGTTGGAGCTCCAAATTAGTAGGTACTCACTGTAACACAGGGTGAAAGCTGGAAGGGAAGGGCATAGATAGAACAAGGAAAAATAGTACCATTGGTCAATAGTTAAGGAGGGAAGAAGATCTAGAAAAGCAGATACAGAGTTCCTTCTCAGACGGACTAGGAAAAGCCAGGCAGGAGAGAGGCTGTGGAGCTGGGTGAAGAAAGACAAAACTGGGAATATTATAATTAGATATTTTAATTAAGATATTGATTGCACTTAATAGAGGATTTTATTTTATCAGAGGTGTAAATCAGGTTGCCATGAATAAAAAATTAAGTATCTTTAAAAAGGATATGGGCCACCTAGGTGGCTCAGTCGATTAGGGACCTGCCTTCTGCTCAGGTCATGATCCTGGGGTCCTGGGATCAAGCCCTGAGTCGGGCTCCCTATTCAGTGAGGAGGCTGCTTCTCCCTTTCCCTCTGCCTGTTGCTCTGCCTACTTGTGTACTCTCTCTGTCAAATAAATAAAATATTTTTAAAAATAAATGAAAATGGTATTAAAAGAGCAGAGCTCTCTTTCTAGTTTAATAGATTAGAATTTAAAAGGAATAAATACAACCTTAGATGGGGTCAAAGAACAATTTTGTTAGCAAGGAAATGCTAGCAATGTTCCTAGGTTGAAAGGAGGGAGAGGGGAAGAAAAAAGAGAGTGAATAAGAAACACAAATTAAAAGGAGAAATAGGCTGTCTATGTTAGAAGAGATTACAATTATAGAGGTGGGGGCCCAGTATTGGAAAGAAAAAAAAGTATTTCATTGAAATAATAGGGAGCAAATTAAGAATTATAAAATTCTCTCTCTATATAGAAATGCATGGAAAGCTAAATTTAAAATTTCATTGAGGGATTGGATAGATTTTGTATACTTTCTGCCCAGAGGAATTGGAGTTAGGTAATTTATGTAAAGTAATTAGGCAGTTTTTTGCTGAGTGTGGTTAAAGTTGCTGTGGGAATAGAAAATAAATATAAACGATTCTTATCTTCAAGAAGCTCACAAAATCCACACATCATAGTAGAGTACATTTGTGTAGGAAGATTTTATCAATGGCATTTTGATTATTTCAACTCATGTGGAAGGTTCATGGCATGTGGCAATTTGCCATTAAGACATAGATATGGATAGTGTGCTGGGTGCTAGTGTTAGAAATGAGTCACTTAGCTAAAGAGAAATTAGTCATTGCTCTGCCCTCCTAGCTCTCATTGGGCTGCCAGGGTTTGCAGACCCTGTGATAGTCATATTTTTACTGCCTCATAATATTCTTTTTAAGATTTTATTTATTCATTCATGAGAGACAGAGAGAGGGAGAGAGAGACAGAGAGAGAGAGAGAGGCAGAGACACAGGCAGAGGGAGAAGCAGGTTCCGTGCAGGGAGCCTGATGTGGGGCTCGATCCTGGGTCTCCAGGATCAGGCCCTGGGCTGAAGGCGGCGCTAAACCGCTGAGCCACCCGGGCTGCCTGCCTCACAATATTCTAAATATAACTGAAACCAGTTTTTTAAACTAAAGTTATTAACTCTGTAGATAATGCTACTATAACAAGTTTATGCTATTAACATGTTTATGCACCAGATGTTTATAGCAGCATTGTCTACAATAGCCAAATTATGGAAGCAGCCCAAGTGTCCATCAACTGATAAATGGATTTTAAAAAGGTGGAATATATACATCTACACACTGTGACACTGGAATATTACTCAGCCATCAAAAAGAATGAAATCTTGCCATTTGCAATGACATGGATGGAGCTAGAGAGTATAATGCTAAGTGAAATAAGTCTATCAGAGAAAGACAAATAGTATATGATTTCACTTATATATGGAATTTAAGAAACAAAACAAACAAGTAAAGAGAGAGAGAGAGAGATACAGAGAGACAAACCAAGAAACAGATTCTTAACTGTGGAGAACAAATGGACAGTTACTAGAGGGGAGGTTGGGGGAAATAGATGATGTAGATTAAGGAGTGTACTTGTTGTGATGCTCTGGGTTTTGTATATGCATGTTGAAACACCATATTGTACACCTGAAACTAATATTACACTGTATGTTAACTAACTTGGTTCTAAATGAAAACTTAAAAAAATAAAGTGATTAACTCAGAATTGTGGACATATATATTATAAATTGTGTTTTCAGTACCACCTACTTATCTACTATTTCCATATACATTTGGTAAATTTTTATGCTATATTAGTTATTTATAACCGTTAGAAAAAGAATACTTTATTCAGATTAGTGGTAGCACACAATTTGAAATGCTTACTATGTTAACTCTTACTGTAAGAAGGCCAGAAGAAAGAAGGCTTCAGGGTTGGTGAATGCATGACTTAATAACATTGCAACAGATGTAGTGTTTTGTTTTGTTTTGTTTTTTAATTCTTTCTACTTTGCTACTGTCTACACTATTGGCTTTATCCTAAAGCTGATTCCACTTGTGATCCAAAGATGGCTGCTGGCAGCAATGTGGCTTCTTTCTGGAGGGGGAAGAATTTTTTCTTAGAAGCACTAAGCAAAGTTCCCCTCATGTCTCATTGAATCACATTGACTAAAAACCTATCCATCCTTGACCAAATTTCTGGCCTTAGGGGTGGAATCACCATGATTAGTGTAGAAAGTCAATCACAACATCCACTGTGTGTAGTTTGAAGAGAGTTGAGAACTGGGGCATGTCTCTGGACATATTTGCTTTGATATTAAAATGCTACAATAATCCCCAGGGCAACACTCAAGTCTGTTGACTGATCAACAGCCATAAGACGTGCTTGATGGGCATCTTAAAATCTCTTTAATCTTTTGGGCCAGTGTAGAGTGTGGCTAATGATAGAGATGTGAGAGTAACTTTACATTTTTTTGTTAGAAACCTTGAAGCCAGCAAGAAGACAATTTGATGTTATTTTTAGTTAGATATGACTCTATATTAATTTTAGACTTTAGTTTGTCATCAGAATCAGTATGTGAAAACACTCACTGCTTCTGTTCTGTATTTTTTTTATCATGCTTTGCTTATTTTTTTCCTATGAGATACGTTAATCAGTTTCTGCGTAGTACACTTCCATTCATGTCATCTTATTTTAAGATGAAACAAAAGGAAAATACACTGAAGCAATAGCCAAAGAGGAATTCACTATCTGCTTCTCCCTAGATCCTTCCTCTTGGTCCCCAGGAAATAAAATTAACCCACTTTTTAATCACTTTTATTAATTTTACAAGATTATAATCTTAGAAAATAATTTCTGAAGTTACTTTCTCTTCTTTGTATAGACCTTTGTCATAAGGAATCTGTGGCTGAATCCCAACAAATTGTTGGTCATTTGTATTCCGTCAATATCCTATTATTGCTATACTAACAGCATATGGAAGAATTGACAAAACTAACAGTTATGTCCACAAGGAAGAAAACAAAACTATGACATAAATGTTGAGTGACTCATCATTGTAACCAAATGACTTCTTTTCTTGCTTGGTTTCCTCTTCACTCAGTGACACCTTGTCATTAAACATGAGGGGTAGGGTATCATTTTGAAATGCCTTTCATACAGAACCTTTATAATCCTGTTCAACATCTGCCGATTAAATATCTTGGTGAGTTACTGGGGTCTGTTGACCCGGAGATAATCATATTTATTACCTGAGTGTCTCAAAACATTATGAATATAATAAGATTATAACTAAAACCAGTTTCTTAAACTGAAGTAATTAAACCAGACTTGTAGACAGATGCATTATAAAATTTTATTTTCATTACTACCTAAAAGGAAAATGAAGACAGATGTTTTCCTATTAGCAACAGAAGTCTCTATATAAGAACCACCAGTTTTTCCATCCAGGAGCAAATATTATATGAGGTCTGGCTTACGTATGGGAAATAAGAGAAAAAAGTAAATGACGTTTTTCTTGATGGAGAAACAGTAGTGGGATCTTCCCTAAAAACATAGTTCTGAGAGGAGTCTAATTTGATTTAAAAAAAAAAAAAAGATGTAAAGGAAAGGAGTATAACATGAATTCTCAGAGAATACAGAGGGTGTTAATAAGTTCCTCTTGATAACGAAAACCTAAATTGATGAAGATTAATTGAAGGAAGAGTTTGCAAACTAACAGTGGGTAACAAATTGACAAAGATATTTTATATCATCAGAGGTAAGTGACCATACATAGGGACAGTTACCCCAAAATATTGACAGCTTAGTATTGTGATTAACCCAGATTGTCTGGGTTGAATTCCACCTCTGCCACTTACCATCCATGTAATGTTGGACAAGTAGCTTAGCCTTTTTTGCCCTAGTTTCAAACGTTGAAAGTCATTCATGTTATAATTTATAGAGCTGTGAATTACCTTCTGGAAAATCAAGAAATGATATTATTAACTTTTAATATTTTCCTCAAATCTTCTCTGCATGCAAAATGGTTCACAGGTAAGCTTACTTCATCCCTTAAAACCCGTTAGCAAGAAGCAGACCCTCAACTGCCCAGAATAGCAAGGGAGCTTCAAATTCCCTACTCTTTACTGGGGGAATGGGAAGTTGAGGAGTCTTGAAATCCAAGCTTCAAAATTGAAACGGGGGCAGCCCCAGTGGCGCAGCAGTTTGGCGCCGCCTGCAGGCTGGGGTGTGATCCTGGAGACTCTGGATCGAGTCCCACATCGGGCCTCCTGCATGGAGCCTGCTTCTCCCTCTGCCTGTGTCTCTGCCTCTCTCTCTCTCTGTGTCTATGAATAAATAAATAAAATCTTAAAAAACAAATTGAGACAGGTGTTGGAGCTTTGAGAGTTCTGAGGGCTGAAAATTTTGAGGGAAACTTCAAGAAACCAGATGTATCTGTATTTGAGTGATGAGTATCTTTGTAATCAGTCCCTCCCCCTTCTCTTACTTCTATGGAGAGTTGGATTTTATTTTCATCCTACTTTGAGGAGAAGTATGGATAGTGATAGCAGGGCAGCCGTTTTCAAAGTTGGCCACATGTAGGTGTTTGGAGACATGCGTTGTGAGAAACAACTTCTTCCTCACCTCATAACCAGGGGTGGTGGTGATTCATCACAGGGTTCTCTCAGCTTCCTCTTCAGTCCTCTGATCACTTTTAGTCCTCTGAGCATCATCCACTAGACTAGACTGCAGGATCCTCGAGGGCAGCTGCCAAACTCATTCATCTCCTTGGCCCCGGGGTGTAGATAGTATCAGGTACCCAGTACATTTTCAGTTAATATTTGTTGAGTAAACGATGCGGGAATGGATGTTTCCCAGTGCCTCCATATTTTGTTTTGATACAATGTGTTTGTCTTAAAATATTGCAGTGTGATTGAAATAGGGTGTATTTACAATGTAGAACAAAAATACTATCATACCTATTATTAAGAGGTGTATAAGTTTTTGTAAGCTGGCCTAGAAGTTTCATCACTGTTTATAGTATTACTTCTCTAGAAAAATTCATTCCAAGTTCCAAAACAAATTTGATGTAAAAGCGTTTTGAAATTTGATCTATTTATAAGTTTGGAAACCTTGTTACATAATTTATGGTATCTTTGCTTAGTTGTAGAAACTGGAATTTACTGAGTTTAAAAATACATTTATGAAGTGTTGGATGTTGTGTTAAAACAACTTGGGGCTTTTAAGAGAATCCCTTCACCCTCTCTGTTTACACTGTAGAGGGCTACTACCATGATCTATCAAAAAGAGAACATTTTCTTAGACAGTGGCTAAGACCCAATGTGGATACACTGACAAGTGAACTCCCTACATTTGATTTTGTGAAGGCAAGAGCGTTTGAAGAAATTTTCAAGAGCAGGAACTGAGAATATTGTGGACAGAGTAGAAGAAGACAACTACAGGAATAAATACATTTTTGTTTTCATGTCTCAGTGTTGAATCACTGTACGAGTGCACTTACGCTCTTTAATGTTACTTTCCCTCTTCCCTCCCTGGCCATTCATGCTTCAAGTAGCCTAGTTTCCCACATTTTTGGTTCAGCAACCATGGTCAGACCTGTCGTCTCCTATCCACACCTTTCTCTTCCTCAAGCGCTGTGTACTGTTCGATTACATCATTTTCCTTCTCAGACTTCTTTCCTCACTCAATTACCAGCTCATAGAATTAGAAAACTTTGTCCTTCATTCACGGGCATCTGAAATCTGGCTTCATATTTCCTTTCCAACCTTGTTTTCTGCTAATAAGAAGCAGAAACCTTCTATGCCTGAGAGACTGGTCTACTAATGGAATCTGCATTTGTTCTTCTCATACAAACACCTGACCCTGCATTCTGGCTCCATGCTTCTTCAAGCTTTACTGCTTTCTCACCTGCTCTTCCACTTCCCCAGGATCTCTGGTCCACTTATTCAGTCTTCTTTCTTCCCAATCTGGCTCACCCTGCCTATTTCCACCTTGTTGCCTTTTCGTGCAAAATTTCGTGCTGAGTAACACTGGAAATAACACATAAACAACATATTGGAGCTGAAGTCTCTAACCTCAGCTGGACCTACAGTATTGCCTGAGAATCTAGCCAGCTGTTCCTTCTCCTTTCTCAAATGTTCTTCGTTCTCCTCTGTACTTCTAACATTGCCTACATCACTTTCTCAACAAGGGGCTCATGACTCATCTTCAGAGTTAGATAAAAGCCAAAGTAGAGGAATTCTCATTTCTCACCTGCAGATCTAGTCTTTTTTCTCACTGTTACCCTGGGAAAGGTATCCTCCATTGTGAAGGGTTTCCTTCTCTTGGACCTCCATCTCTTTATCATTCCCACTGTTTGCATTGCATTTGAAACCCCTCGTACTGGTGGGATCTCCCTCTTCAACATTTGTGCTTGCTCACTTTCTAGCTCTTTAGAGCCTCTTTTCCCTCTGGATACAGACATACCTTGATCGCCCATTTTATAGCTAGTTTTTAGGAAAGAATTGTCTACATCATCTCCATTTTCTTCTTTTTTTAAAGATGTTATTTATTTATTTGAGAGAAGAGAAACAGAGAACACAAGCAAGGGGAGAAACAGGGAGAGGGAGAGGGAGAAGCAGGTTCCCTGCAGAGCAGGGAGCCTGATATGGGGCTCAATCCCAGGACCCTGAGATCATGCATTGTCTCCACCTTCATATCTTCTTTTCTTTGCTTAGTTTATTATAGTGTGACTTACAACCACAGCATGTTACTAAAATCGCTCTCTTTAGTGTTACTAGTGACTGGCCAGATACTAAACTAATGAATATTTTTAGAATTTATTAATCTCTCAAATTTCATGGGTCACCACTGGCCACTCCTCTCCTCTTGACAAAAGCATTTGCATGACCCATTTGACCCTACACTCTTAGTTTTCAGCTGTTTTCTCATTTTCCTTTGTGAGTTTCTTCTCTCCCTGACCCTTGCAAAATGATATTGATTATGGCCCTGCCTTCAGTCCACTTTTTTTTGTCTTTATACACTCCCATGTGGGGTGTTGTTGAAATGACCATATCTGTGTCATTGATACCCGGATGTATATTTTCAGTTCAGATGTGCAACTTTAATCATCCTGTGAATGTCACATGTTTACTCAAATTTGAATATCTCAGCATCCACATCAAAACATCCTTCTCCTGTGATTCTGTCTATCTAAGCCATCAGCCTAAAAGTCAGCCTGACTCCTTCCTCCACAGTAGTGATGCTGTCACTACCCTGCAGGGGTTTCTCATTACTCTTAGTAGTTAATCAAAGTTCTTGCATTTGGCTCATGTTCCTGTCATGATGTATTCCCTCAAACCTCTCCAGACACATCCTTTTCTTCTTCTCTTTTTAAATTTGAACATAACTGACATACAACATTATATTAGTTGCAAGTGTACAACACAGTGATTTGATATATATGTATATTGCAAAATGATCACCACAGTAAGTCTAGTTAACATCTATCACCACGCATCATTACAGATTTTTTTTCTTGTGATAAAAACTTTGAAGATCTACTCTCGTACCAACTCTCAAATATATATTTCAGGATTATTAACTATAGTCACTTTGCTATACACAGACACATCTTTCTCAACCTGAAGCACTCTGTACTTCATTGGAGTGTTATCACTAAAAGGTCACTTTTTCCCCTACTTCCAAGCCTTTTAAATTTTTTCCCCCAAAATACTCCTATGTATACCCGAGTCCTTGGCTTGCTCTTCTCCATAGATGTACCAGATTATAGAAAAAAGTGTAGAGTCACTTTTTTGGTTGGCACTATTTTTCTCAGCAGCTTCACTGTTTTCTGCCTAGCAGTTAGGCCAGAATCAATTTGTTAAATTCAATTTTTATTTATGACTCCAGTATTTCAGTGTAACAATTCTCAACATTTTTATTTAAATTAAAATCTGAACATTGAAATTGTGCTAGAAGGTTAAATGTTTCAGGATGGATTTCAGAAAATAGTTATTTGTTTGAAGGAAATACCTTAGACACTGTCATTTGTCTTTCTATATTGTTCAAAGCATAGAACCGGGAGAGAGGATATTTACTTCTCTTGAGGTTTAGAATATGCTACTTACAACTTAACTCATTTTTAATATCATTTAATGCCTGATGATTATCAGATACTAGCCAGGAGTCTGGAGTTAAACTAGTGTAGAAACTAGGATTCCCTTTGTCCTTGTAACACTTTTAGCCTAGAAGAGGAAGATGAATCTTTATCAAGATCCTATGTCAAAAGTTGAAAACTATCACAAGTGCTTATGACAGAGACATTCTAAGAATTCATGTGAGAATTGGTGAGAGATGCAAGATTTCTCTGAATTACAGCTTCCACGGTTTTTCATTTATTTGCTTTTGTTTTGGGGTACTTCCAGCATATGAGTTCCAGGCACTCATGTGGTAAGCAGTCTGGGTGCTATGGCAGCAATTGGAGGGAAGAGCTCCCAGTTAGGCAACATTAGGAGCAAATCAGTAGCATAGATAAGTAGGTGCCCATGAGGTAGGAGAGTCTGGTGATAGATAACACAGGGCAGATAAATGCCAATGAAAGCTCACAAAACTATTTGTGTTAGAATGCATATTTTGATTTTTTTTGTTTTGTCTTATGGACATTCTAATCACAATGCAAAATTGCATGTGGGGCAAGAATTTCAATCAGATTGTGAAAATGGGTCATTGTTACAAAGTTTACCTCATGAAAATGGGGAAGGGTGACAGAACTGAAATGCTTGTAATTGAGAAGAATTATTAATGATGTAATTATAGTTTCACTTTAACAGTGGTCCTGAGAGAGAGAACACAATTTAAAATTTTGTATTACTCTCTACCAATTGTCTTTTGTAAGTTATTCTTTTTTTTGGTCTCTCCCCCCCCCCCCCATGGAAAAAAAGAAACTAAACTCTACCAGTTATGAGGAAGCAGCACTCATTCAAAAAGATCTTCTGACAATTAGAGTTCTTTAAAAAGGCAGAATACTGCCATCTGTTGTTCACTGAAATTGTTTTTAGGCTAAGCCGACTGAGACCTCAAGTTCAAGTTTAATAGCAATTCTCAAAATCTAACCAATCGAAGACCATCAAAACTCATCAACTTTTATGAATTATTTTATTTCAGAGATTCTTAATTTTTCTGTATTTCTAAACTTATGCTCAGTCAGAAAATCCAGTTTCTTCCCCTAACAGAAATAATAGTGCTTTTTATTTATATAGCAATTTATACTCTCCAAGCCTTCCCACCTTCATTTGCATGAGCTGTCGCTGGAAGAGCTCCTTACCCAAATTCCTTGTAGTTTCACCAGCCATCCCCTCTTTTTCTTTCTTTTTTTTTAAAAAAATATTTTATTTATTTATTCATAGAGACACAGAGAGAGAGAGAGAGAGAGAGAGAGAGAGAGAGAGGCAGAGACACAGGCAGTGGGAGAAGCAAGCTCCATACAGGGAACCCAATGCAGGACTCGATCCCAGGATTCCAGGATCACACCCTGGGCCAAAGAAAGGTGCTAAACCGCTGAGCCACCCAGGGATCCCCATCCCATATTTTTCTAATTAGAAGAAACAGAACCAGCCTGGAAGTCAGAGGCAGCTGAGGTTATCTTAGCAATATGGGTGCTTACTAGCATAAATGATTTAATAAGTATGTTTTATTGCCTAAATTTAAAAAAAAACAATATTCTGTGTTAATTGTTGTTTTTTGAGGCTGTGGAGTGAATTTGCTAGTGTCTTGGAAGATACTTAGAAAACAGAGGGGCTGCTTTAACAATTCTTGGCTTATTGACAGATAGATTATGGGGAAATCTATAAGGACACAAGGCCACGTGCTACATCCTGTCTGGTAATGTGGAATGCTCTTTGAACATCAAAAGAGAAGGAAGTTAAGGATTTTGATAACTACTGCATTTTTGCTGTGTCTCACCACTCACATGAGGTCAGTTCACAGCGATGTTAGAAAGTAGTGTGATGAAGGGCCCTATATGTTTTCCTCCTACTGTACATATATATTATCTTAAGGAGAAAAATCCAAATGTAAACTCATATTCCCTGCCAGAAAATTAAAATAAGCAAACATCTGCTTCCTCAGGATGGCATATAGCCAAAGTTCAGCCTACAATGAGTTACTGCAAAATTTTCACATGATTTCATTTTTCAAAAATTTCCCAACCAACTTCAAGTCTAAAATTATAAATGGGTCCTATGAAAGTATAAACACATATGCAATTTTGCTGGCTCTGAGGTCAGAACCAGTAATACACCAAAGACCATTTATCAATCCAACTCACCTTCTAAGTGAATTTAGTACATTAAAGACCAAGATGCTACTCCCTGGTACCCACAGACAACCTCCCAGAGAAAGAGGTGGAGGGTTGGGGTGGCAAAGTGTGCTTTAGAGATGGAGGAGACTGCTCCCAAAAACCCACCAGGCATCTTTTCCCAGCATTGAGGACCAAAGTTGGGTAAGAACAGTCCCAGTGACTCTTTCCTTTTATGTGTCATCCCTTACACTGTTTACTCCTCTCTTCTCCCAACTCCCTCTTCACCCTGAGAATGTTCTTCCCATGCTATGTTTGCCTCCCAGGGTGCCTCCCAGGATGACTAAATAGAAAAAAAAAAAAAAAAACAAAAAACCTTCCAACAATGGAGCTAAGATGCCTGCTTTTAGAATTCCTTTCACATACTGTGTTATAAATTATACCAGTGCAATCAACCGTATTAACTGAAACCAGGACTTTCTGAGAGCCTAAAATTAATCTCAGAACTATTATGAGTATATGGGACTAGGGAGCACAGTCTTTATATTTACCTAGAATAAGAAGCAAAAGTATTCAGGTTTTTGGTTTGGATATTTTGTTTGTGTGATAAAGAAGTTCTGTCTCCATGCTGCCATCACTTAGGAAAAGACTACTAGCCCAGTATATGTTGAAGGCAAACATACGTGCCATGTGCAGAATTTACCACATGATGCTTTCAGTGCAGTAATAATAATGGTGGGGATATATAATATTTATCTAACGTGTCCTGTGGGCCAAGCAACTCTGCTGGATCTTTGTGTGCATGATTTCATTTCATCATCAACAATACTATACAGTAAATGTTATTACCATGCCCTGCTCAGAGCTGAGAAAACAAGCAAGGGAGGCAATTGAAGTTTTTGAAAATCTCAGCAGACCTGAAATTTGGATATAGTCAGGCTGACTCTAGGTCCTCTGCTCTTAAAACCCTCATGTACTAATTCATAAAATAAAAATTGGATATTGATGAAAGGGTAAAACTTCCTCTCTTTTATCCCAGTTCTTTACAACCTTGTTTTCCAACTTCTCACACATACAAAGTTCCATATTACATGATGAAAAAAAGTCTCGTTCCTTTTTGCACCTCATGTGCTAATTCGTAAACCAGACTTTACTTTCTCCATCTTGTTTCAGGGCTGGTAACGAATAGCTATGATGAGTAGCTAGAACTATTTATAATAAATAGTTCCTTTCACTGGAGGTCTTTCAAGTGAAAGGTGTTGGGTTTAAAATGGTGTGGAGCTCTCTTAACAGATATAATCAGGACTGTAATTGGTCTGTTCATTTTAAAAGTTTTAAAGCAGAGAATTATAAAAATTTGACCTTTCTTCTCTGTGCCTCTTGTAATAGGCTTTAACTTAATACATAGGAATATGCAGGCTTTCACAAATCTTTTCCGTGAAGATCCAAGAATGTTTCTCTTTGAGCACATGTCCGCTGTATTGATTAGACTGGAAAGTTGTCTTTCTTCCATGTGCACATACACCAGTGCTTCATTGTACACAACTGCCACCTTCAATTTATTTCACAGTGGAAATGAGTTGGGTACTTGAAAGTATTCTGAGTTCAAATCTTTCAGATAGGCTATCGTTTTCCTTTTGAATGCTCACAGTTTTACCTCTCCTATTAATTTAACAGAAATTGCTATCAAGGCCTCACTTTTGTGAAATGTATTTATGAAGTCTTTAAAGCTGTTCAACTTAGTTTTTAAAGCAACTTTTCTGGTTTTTACTCATGTTATCACTGGTTTATGGATATTTTATTAGCATAGGTAATTTACAGTGACAAAATACAACTGGCCTGAACAGACCAGTAGGGACCAAAGGAAACTGACACTGAGCAAATGTACAGCTCAGCGCTTGGGAGAATTCTATGGAAGTTCCAGGGAATAGCCTCTTCCTCCTGAGCACTGAATGCCACCAGGCATTTTAGCATAGAAAGGAAACTGCCTCAGTGACTCAATAATACGTTATAAGGTAGAGCTTGGGTGAGATTAGCAATCTCACGCTACCTTAGGAAGATCTAACCCAGTTCTCTGACTTTATGGGGGGAGCCTGTGTGCCCCCAGCTGATACAGTATTGCATAGAGTAAACTTGTGATTAGTTTTAGAATCCATCTTAAGTTAAAATGTTAAACAACGTGGCGGTCTGATTCAAGATGTACAGCATCTCAACTAGGTTACGAAGGTAATTATCTCAATTCTGGTTCTTTGGCACTTGCAGCCTATCTTGGAGTTCCATGTAGAATTTTGAAGAGAGGCTTTTATACTGCTTCTGATTCTTTTTTTTTTCCAGTTAGAATAAATTAATGTCCAAAGCAAATGACTCATCAGATGATTTACTAATTCACTGAGGCAGAAGACTTGAGAGTGATAGCATATCTTCCACTTCTTATTAATTTTTTTTAAAGATTTTATTTATTTATTTATTCATAGAGACACAGAGAGAGAGAGGGGCAGAGGCACAGGCAGAGGGAGAAGCAGGCTCCATGCAGGAAGCCTGACGTGGGACTCTATCCAGGGTCCCCAGGATCAAACCCCAGGCTGCAGGTGGCGCTAAACCGCTGCACCACCGGGGCTGCCTCATATCTTCCACTTCTAAGCAGGGATGTATGTAACCCATTTGATGAAGTTATCAGTTTAATCTTTGCTTCAAAATATATAGGATGAAAAGCTATAACTTGACTATATTGGTACTGCCTCCAACGAATTCATCAAGAATCAGATGCATTACCTTCACCCCACTTTTTACACCAGATAGCCTCCCTGATCATTTTGAACAGCAAATTGTTATTGACCTCAATTTTCCCAGTCCCTTTCTGATTTTTCTCGAGCATCTTTTCATTCTTTAAATGAAATGGTATTTGTTGACTTCTTTGTTTTCATTCACCTTGTTCCTGTAGTTATTTCCTAAAACTGCTTAACAGTTATGCCTTTTAGGAATTCCCTCCATCTGAATAATATTTTGACAGTAACCCCAACACGGTGTTGCAATTAATAACCTGGCATGTTACTTAAAGATAATAATTTTATTTTACATACATGCTATTAGTAATTTGATCACATGGATTTATTTGTTGGAATTTTTCAAAATTTGCCTCTTGGGGTAATTTAGAAACTTAGTTGCCTTTCACAAAATGCACATCATTTCTAACCCCTACACATATTCAGAGCTTTCCCTTTCATCATACTAATACTGTAATTTCGAAGTTTTAGCACAGCTGTAGTTAAGAGTGAAAACAAATGTCCTATACTTGAATTGATTAATACATGCTAATCTAGGAGTTACGTTTAGTGGTGTTTATAAGTGTATTTGTTATTGTTTCTTTAACTTCTTATCTATAACTCCAGATTCTCTTGGACTTTTGTTTACAATGAGTAAAGTAACTTGGAAGCAACTAGATCATATTCTGTAGCAAGGCATCTATATATTCACATCCCAGAGATGGTAAAGTAGACTGGTTGGAGATAATGGGGAAAAGGGAAAACATTTTGAGTCCTGTGTGCTTTGAAAAGTGGTGGTTTTACCAAGAGATTTATTTTTGGTTGAACACAAAAAACTACACTTTCCTCTACTGTTTATCAGGCTTAAATTCCAGATTTTCTATTTAAAGGTAGCAATCCAAATTTGGTTGTCATTTAAATAACATCCAGGGAATTAAACTTGCATCTTCTTAAATGTTAAGTATAAATATTTCTATTATAAGTAGAGCTTGCAGAGTAGAATGTCTCATATCACTTGGTCCCTTTTCTTTTTTTTAAAGCAAAAGATTTGTTTTATTATCTCTACCCTAAAAAGACCCAACTGTGGTTTCATGCTTTAGTATAGTTCATTACTGCACTCAAAGATGATTTTGGGCTGTTAGCTTAAGACTTTCCTTTAAAGTAGCTTTCATATAAACTTAACCTTTAGTATTTATTATCACTAAGATTTCATCAGTTAAATAGAATATTTCTGAGCATTTGTTGGTATTACCTAGAAACTTACATTATTTTTAAAGTTGGATAGAGTATGGCAATGTGTGACTCACTCTTTTTCATATTTTGTATCATCTGATTAAAAAAAAAAAAAACTCTATCATCATCCAAAGCCCTTCTCTCCTAAAATTCCTTACTAGCTACTCCTTGGACACGCCTGTGTCTTTATCACTTGCCTACTGCTTATTGAAATAGGGGCCCATCTGTCTTTGAGCGTATCACATGTGGTTAGCCTTGGCAATTTTGTGGCAAGCAAATCTGATTGTTGGTTTCAGATTTTATGCCTCATTGAAGCCTTTAGTTATTTGAGCCAACAAGTGGTGATAACTTCTATGTGTGATGCAACTTTTGACTGTTAAACAGTTCTATTCTTGAGTCAGAAAACCAGTGTAGCAAAGACCTGACTTCATTCCAGTAGTAAGTATACTTCATTAGAGTATCCTTCTTAAACAGTAAAAATGTCCGCTTTTGTTTTTGTGTTTTTGTTTTTTGTTTTTGCTATTTCCTGTATGAATAATTCTTACTGGCATGAATATTTGTTTTTGCTTGAAGACCTTTCCTTTTACAAAAGTGATGGCATACATAGCATGGAAATACATAATGTGCTTATTCTCTTAACTCTTACATAACAATAACAATGACTTAGAATGAGTTTTCAATTCTGTTCATATTTTATTTATTTATTTAAAAAGATTTTATTGATTTATTCATGAGAGATAGAGAGAGAGAGAGAGAGGCAGAGACACAGGCAGAGGGAGAAGCAGGCCCCATGCAGGGACCCCGACGTGGGACTAGATTCTGGGACTCCACGACCCAGACCAAAGGTGGCGCTAAACCACTGAGCCAACAGGGCTGCCCAATTCTGTTCATATTTTAAAGTTACTTTAAAAATTTTTAATATCTGTTTTTTTCTGAATAAGAAATCTGTCTATTACTTAAAAAAAGAAAATGTTATAAAAAAGTCATAACATTAGAGAATTATAAAAAAGACTGTTCTCTGACCAGTAATGCATTAAAAATTATAATTTGAATTATTAGTGAACATGCTCTACTTTTTCTTCAGGTATGTAAATTTTGGGTAGTGAGAACAATCTGAGGCAACTTCTTTAATTATTTATTATTAGAACATAAACTGTTAATTTCATTGTCAGAAAGTCTGAAAATGTTATGTCGTAAAAACAAGTTTGACTTAAATTTTCATTTTTTAAGGGAAACGGTACAATGACTTGTTATTTTAAGTTTCTTAGAAAAACATGGATAGGAATAAATATTACTCTTCTAGAAGGTCACACTGAGTGAGTTTTTTAGAAGCATTGTAATTAGGAATACACTTGAAAATACATGTTTCCAAAAGGGAATGTTAACTTAGTTCAGTGACATTTTTCACGAACACTTTTGAAGTTGATAATGTAGGTACATACGTGAAGTATGTATAATTGTTTATCCTAAAACTATTAGCATTGCACTTAAATTTTTATATTGGTTCATAATAGATATTTAGGCATCCAGAAAGAAAAGAACACAACACAGTGATTACATAAACCATTAAATAATTACAGATATATTTAGGAACATTAGATTAAAAAGTTCAACATGTATTTTGGTGTATTAGTTCAGCATTTAAGCTGTAGAACCAGAGTATTTGTTTGCAGCCTCATGTTTCCATGTTCCAGCTATCTGATCGGATTCTGGCAAGTTATCTTTTATAATAAATATATAATGAAAATGAAATTAATATATAAAGTAGCTACTTGGTAGACTTATGGTGATCAAATGTCAGCTGTCACTATGATTATTATGGATACTAATATTATTCCATGGTAAAAGACATAAGTATTTTATATTGTGCTTTTACAGAAAAATTTATCCATTACTTATAGTTGGTATAAGAGTATACATCTTCATGTATGTTGGGTGTGTTCATAATTCTTATATTTTTCTGATAATAATAATACATATTCACTTTTTTGATGACATGTTTTTCCCCACCAGTGAAGTGGAGTTTATTTTTAACTGTGTTGTGAGAGAATGATGAAACTATTCTTCCAAATACATAACCAAACTTGTAATAGCCTTTTATTGAAAAACTCCAGAATTATTATTATTATTTATACCATTATCGGTATTGAGCACTTACAGTTGCCAGCACAATATTGAGTGCTTTACATATATTTCCCCATTTAATTCTTATCATTACCTTCTGAGGTTGGTGCCATTACCATATCCACTTTACAGATGCAGAAATCACAGCACAGAAGCTTAATGACTTGCCAGAGATCATGCAGATAGAAAGTGGTAGGGTTAGGAGTCAGAATTGAGACATAAGTAGCCTAATTCCAGATTCTCCATCCTGATGGCTTAGTGCGTTATACAGTTATGTGGATTCCTTGTGCCTCATACTGTGGCAATATTCCAATATTAATGGTCTTCTATAGACTGTCTTTAAGGTTCATCTACCCTCTTGGACTTGACTCTGCCCATGCTCTCCCTTGCTCTCATGCTTTCCTGATGGCATTTTGGCCTGAGCAACAGGATTGGGAACATTCCTGTCCTCTGTTTCTGTGCTTTTCCTTTCTTCAGCAAATAATGACTCTCAGTCTGATAGGCAGTTTGGAAAATATGACCGATGTGTCGCAGAAAACCAGAACCAAAATTGCTATTCTTACCAAGCACAAGAAAAGGAAGGACAACATGTGAATTTGATCAAAAGCCAAAGGCTTTTTGGGCCTAGCTATAGTATTAATTAAGTAACACCATAGGGAGACCTGGGTGACTCAGTTGGTTGAGCATCTACCTTCGGCTCAGGTCATGATCTCAGGATCTTGGGAACTGAGCCCCGGAGTTGGCAATCCCAGCTCAGCCAGGAGTCTGCTTCTCACCTCTGCCCCTTCCCCACTGTGTGCGCGCGCGCGTGCGCGCGCTCTCTCTCTCTCTCTCTCTCTCGTGAATAAAATTGTCAAAAAAAAAAAAAAACCCATAAATAACTACTGTATATCAGGCTTAACTGTAACATTACAGTATTACTAAATTTGAAAGTTTATGGTATATTAATGTTACTTTTAGAATGAAGTAACTTTTAGAATGAATGTTACTTTTAGAATGCTTCTAAATAAGATGCATTAAAATGTTGAGCTCTTCATAAGGAGTGGCTGATAGGAAGTTTTTTTTACAATTCTCTGAAACTTCTTGCCTTTTTAAAATAAATATATATATTTCTATTTATTTTAGAGAGAAAGTGAGCAAGGGAGCATGAGCAGGTGAGGGGCAGGGGAGAGGAAGAGAGAATCTCAAGTAGAGTCCCAGCTAAGTACGGAGCCCAGCGCAGGGCTCCATCTCAGGACTCTGAGATCACCACCTGAGCTGAAACCAAGAGTCAGAGGCTTAACCAACTTAGCCTCCCAAACCCCCAACTTCTTCCCTTTGAAAAACTAGTGTTTATGTTTTTAATTTCTTCACATATCTCCCACCCCTCCCCAAGTTCTAACTTTGAGATATGTGCCACAAACACAAAAATGACAAAAGCCTTGGCACATTTTGGCAAAATTTGAAACAGAAATGGGATTTGGATGTTCCTTTACTGCAACCTCAAGGAGTCAATCAGCCCAGTTTTCAGAAAAAGCCCCATTTCAGTGCGGGTACCTTCAGCTTCAGGCCTTTTTCTCATTGGGTGTCCCTCTGTTTGGTGTCTCAGTCTTCAGGAACCAGTATTACTGTGGATATTGCCGTGATGGGTGAGGCTCACGGCCTCATCACCGACCTCCTGGCAGACCCTTCCCTGCCCCCCAACGTGTGCACCTCCTTGAGGGCAGTGAGCAACCTGCTCAGCACCCAGCTCACCTTCCAGGCTATTCACAAGCCCCGCGTGAATCCTGTTGTTTGCTTCAGTGAAAATTACACCTGTTCTGATTCTGAGGAAAGCTCTGAAAAAGACAAGCTGGCTATTCCCAAGGTAGGTATTAATGACATATCCCTGGAAAGGTTAAACCTTTTCTTTTGCTTCCTGGTTCTGTTTCTTGTCACCACCAAACCCAGATGCAGATTCATGTCAGTGACTCGGGATGTGTTCCTCATGGTGATCAAAGTAGTAAAAATTTAGAGGTAAAGACTTGTGTCCTGATACCTAACAGCCTTCTGTAAATGAAAGTTTTATCTTTTGGGGTTGCTTATTTTTTTAATTCAGACTTTGAATAAATTTCTACTTCTATATACCAGGTTCTGTTTTGTGGGCAAGGGATATAGCAGTGAGAGGCAGGGGCAGGCTAAAGCCCTACTCTGTTTAAAAGCCCTTGCTCTCTGAAACCCAAAGATCCCCTGCTCATGATTTCTTTGTGTGGTATCCTTCATGGTACCCTCCTGGCTTTCCCAAATCCGAGAAGTTTTGAACTCAGTTTTAATTGATTTTGGATTACTTTGAGTGAAAGATAGCCTTGGTGATGTGTAAATTCCTTCTTTTTATATGTAAGATATAAGAGTTTTATAAATGTCAGCTGTAAGAAATAGGATCCTACACCCAGCTTAGACCTTGCATTAGTTGAAAATGGGTTATATTAAAGACTGAAAAGAAAATCAGAATTTAAGTCATCTCTGGCACATCCTGTATGGTTATCTGTTTAGTAAGTAGGCATCGGTCCTCTTGAGCCTAGTGGTCAGTCAGCAACACCCACAAGTTAGCTGTTGTGAGTCTCTGGACTCGGGAATGTGTGTTTCACACAACTTTATCATTAGGTATTTACATAATTTTTTTTGAACACCTGCTTCTCTGAGAATGGTATGGCTAAGCATGATGTGACAGTAAAGGGATAGAGAGAGATTTACTGTTTCCTTTTAGTCTCAAAACTGACAAGAAGTGAGTGAGATTTTCAGGTATCAGTCCTGGTATTTATAGTGCTTACTGTTAATTACCTTCTGAGATGCATATTCAGATCTTTAAGAAATATGGGAAACTAGGATCAGAGCTGTTCTGGAATCTCAAAGTGCCTTATACTTCTCAAGAGTTTTTGCTATCTTCAGAAGACCAGAATGCATCTTTGTAAACAATGCCTATGTGATTTGTTTACTAGGAGTAACTAGCCACAAATACAAATGGGTTGAGCTTTGACCTATTATATTGCTGTGGTTGTATTAGAAGGATGCCTTCACTTTAATTTTTAAGGTGAAGACCGTCTTCAAAGTGCTGGTGCTCATCCTGATAAGTTCAGAGTCTTGCCTCCGTGCCATTGATGCCATATATCCTGTTTAGGGTATCCCAGGAGGAGAAATAGTCATGAGAGGGCTACAGGTCATCCTGTAACAGAAGACTCAGCTAAGATGAGTTGGTACTGATGACATTACCCTTATTTGTGATGTCTAAGTCCTGCTAGCCACAAGAAAAGTGGTGCATTTTGTGAGTTACATCTTATACTCACTTCCTGCCTTGTGTAAATCAAGAAATTAAATTAATAAACACTTTAGTGTAAAGACTATTTTTCAAGATGATAAAAATTAATCCATGCCCCTAACCTCAAAATGACTTTTGAGGAAAAAACTTTTGTTCACAATAACTAATATGTATATAATTATGTATATTTCATTAAACTAATGTAAATATAAAGTTTTCCCAAAGGTAAGTGACTCTTGATCCTATAATTCCTTAAATCATCATCTAAATGAAGTTCCCAATTGTTAATTTTATAATATTCATTCTTTTATTGAATTCCTGAGCACCCAAATTTCAGATAGGTATTATTTCAGCCAATACAGTTTAATAAATTCACTTCCAATTAAAAACCCATTTTCTCCCCTTGTATTATACAGAAGTTAGAGATCAAAAATATGCTTGGTAATAAAATCAGCACTCCTTCTTCCTAGCGCCTGAGAAGGAGTTTGCCTCCTGGTTTGTTGAGACGAGTTTCATCAACTTGGACAACCACCACCTCAGCCACGGGCCTACCCACTTTGGAGCCTGCCCCAGTACGGAGGGACCGTAGCGCTAGCATCAAACTTCATGAAGCACCTTCATCAAGGTTAGGCAATGCTCCTTTCACATCTCTTAGAGAAGTTACTTGCCAAAAGGAATTATAAATTACAGTGGAAAGGTGGCCCAACCAGTTATTTTTGGTTGGAGGCCCGCTTTGAAAATGAAGAAAATATATGGTTTAAATGCAAAACACTATACAAATTAACATCAGCTAATTAGGCTTGAATTGTGTTGCATGGTCTTACTTATAAATGGGAACAGTGACTTGAGGTGATGCCTCCCAGTGTGACAGGATGGGAAGAGGTGAGCCCAGAGTAGAGGTAAGCTAGATTTTATGTAGACTGAGATTCATATTAAGATTCTTCAATCAAAGGCATCCAACCTGACATTTGCACATTGTTGTTAGATTTCCCCAGCCAGACCAGTTATCTTAGCATTATATGAAAGGCAAAAGATCAGATCAAAAAATGGATTGTCATCCTAAGAGCATGTGGATATGTTCAAACATTTGGTAATTTAAAGTTTATTTAGGCAGAACACAAATTGGTGATTGCCAGAGATAGGAGGTGGAGTGTGCCAAATGGGTGAAGGGGCTCAAAAGTTACAAACTTCCAGTTATCAATAATTGTGTTGGGGATATAACATGCAGCATAGTGACTATAGTTAATAATGCTGTATTGCACATTTGGAAGTGGCTGAGAGTAAATCTTAAAAGTCCTCACCACCAGAAAAAAATTTTTTATAACTGTGTGCTGATGGATGCTAACTAGATCTATTTTAGTGATTATTTCACAATAGATATGAATATCAAATTACTATATTGTACACCTGAAACTAAGATGTCAATTATATCTCAATTTTAAAATAGAACAAACCTTATATAGTATATTAATTATAATTTTACAAAGTGACTTAAAAGCCAGAATTACCAAAGCTAAAGAAAAGATAGTGTTAAGATCTAGAAAGAATTTTGAAGAAAACACCATTGTGAAAGGAGGTATTTGTATTTGTCCTTTTTTAGTTAGAATAAGAATGGCATGTTTTATAAGAATTCAGTGATTTTTAGGACATTTCCCATAGGATTTCAGGTTTTTGAAACATTTGAATTAGTACTTGTTAATGCCCTAATCACTGAAAAATAACCACATCTTTGTTGAATTCCATGATGACAGTATTAGAAGTAATTTTCTCCTGATCTCGGCCTTGAATATAAATAAAGCACCATTTTAAGATTGGCAGAGATATGGAAACCTTTCAAATCATGAGTTTAATGACTACTACCTTTCTTTCTTTGTCATTTAAAAATATGTGTAATTTGTTTCTTCCTTAATGCCACAGAGTCTAATGAACCTATAGAATTAGAAGCAAACTCAAATGATTCTTTATTTCACAGATCAGTGTAATTCCACTTCATCTTATTACCTGTAGTTTTGTAAAACTTCAAACACCACCACAGGAGAAGGTTAGCTAATCTGTTTCATGAACATTTCCCAAAGGTCAAATTACAGGTCGTTAGTGATATCTTCCTCTGAAAATATTGACCATTGTCAGTATGTACAGCAGCAAATACTGATAAGTGATAGTGGATCCTAGTTAAATATTTGCTCCTTAAGAATATGAATTTTGTTCTCAGTGTATATCTTTAGAGAGGCTGTTTTACCAACACACTTTGCTGAGACTTCTGTCATAGAATAGTTAATGCTCCATGATTTTTTTTTAAAAAGATCTTATTTATTTATTTGAGACGATGAGTGAGAGAGAGAGGATACAAGCAGGGGGAGCAGAAGACAGAGAAACAGACTTCCTACTGAGCAGGGAGCCCAGTGTGGGTCTCTATTTCAGGACCCCAGAATCTGAGCTGAGCAGAAGGCAGATACTTAGCCCACTGAGCCACCCAGGTGCCCCACTGTATGATTTTCTTACCATACAGTGACTCTGCCAAAAATCCATTTGTACACTTTTAATAATAATTAATTATAATATTTTGTTACTTTTTTTTTTAACTCATGATAGACATATATATAGAGAGAGAGGCAGAGACACAGGCAGAGGGAGAAGCAGGCTCCATGCTGGGAGCCCAACGCGGGACTCGATCCCGGGACTCCAGGATTGCACCCTGGGCCAAAGGCAGGCACTAAACCACTGAGCCACCCAGGGATCCCCTAATTTTTTGTTACTTCTGATCAAATTTCATTTCTCGTACTTTTTTTTCTTAAATGATATTAGAGACTATAGTTGATATTATCATGAAGAATGTTTCAAGAACTTTTATGAGCTTAACTTCCAGGGTTCCTGTCATCATGTTTGATGAAATAAATACTCATAATCATGTATTTTCAAAATAGATAAGGAGGAGCGTCCAATCTCACTCATTTTCTTTGTCCAAAAAAAAAAAAAAAAAAAAAAAAAAAACAACTGTCTTGCCCGAGGGTACTTTTTCCTACATCTAATTTTACTATTCCTTCATTTCCCTGTCCTATTAAGAGTCCTGATATAAAGTCTGAAAATGATACAAATTTTCACCATTATGAAGAAATGAAATTCATTCTGAAGAGAATTGGAGGGAAAACTATATATAAATGGCAATAGTACCACCATTAAATTCAACTGGTTTTGGTTGAGTCTTTCTTTGTCACAGGTGAAAACAGTAGAAAGGTGGCCAGTGATCATCTCCAGCCCTGGTCTCCACTTAGCAGACTGATTGATGACACTACTGATTGATTTCAAAACTTATAGGAGATATAGTCCTTATAGTTTTTTTCTGTCAGCCCTTTTAGTTCTTCCTTTCCTCCTTGTGTGTCTTTCTATTGAGGACTTTGAGGACTGTGATCAAAAGAACAAGAAGAAGTGAAAATTAGGGGCAGCCCTTTGGTATTTAGCTGGATGATTCACTCCTGGTGAGTTTTAACTACAGCTGGGTAGAAAGGACACTGGACTGAGGATCTAAAGGATCTTGACCCTGCCACTCAAAAATGTGTGTCCTGAGGAGCCTCAGTACCCACTACCAAGAATGCTGAGGAGAAAGGGAACTGTGGCACAGTTGGGAGGTAAACTAGGTGGAAGGATATCAGTAGGTACTTCAGAAGAGTAGACTTGAGATGTATCGAAACATCTGGAATAAATCATACCCTAGTCGTTCCTAGTCGGCCCTGGAACGGACCCGTGCCTCTTTATGGTAGGCAGAAAGGAGACTATAAACTCAATTTAAAAATAAAGAAACAGCAACAAACTTGGAATCTGGTAAGGCTTTTCAGACCTAGGATGAAGTTGTTTAGGGTAGAACTAAGATGACCAAGTCTTCTCATGTGGAAGGAGATTGAGATCTTCTACAGCAGACTTGTAGAAAATTTTCCCTTTTTCAAAATGAGGTGACCAAGTAAAGGTTTCCCTAAGTGACTTTCCTCTCCAAAATCCAAATTTTTACATACATATTCACGAGGAATCTAAACAGGAATCAAGAAGGTCAGAGTCTATACAAAGCTGAAAACTGTTGCAAGGATCACAGAAAGCAATATATTTGAAAGTGCCAGTAAATTATAATGCACATATACAAATATACATATATCTACATATACATAAATATATTGAGTTACTGTTTTATTAGTTACTGTTTAGTAAGTTAATATTAAGAACTATATAATTAGAATTTTATCTTCATTAATTTCCTATGTATTAAAAGGTACCATGTAATTGTACTTTATAAAACATTTCAAAATTAACACATTTTAAATGATTTTATTAAAGGAATAGGCAATTATCAGGCTAGCCTTCATAATAGATTTTTTTGTGATATTAATAAATATACAAATCTAATAAAATGCTGTTAATATTAGGGTCTTTTAAGAATCTGCATAGAAAAATAATAACCTATTCATTGTATTATGCACTAAGAAGTTAAAACTCCTGGGCCACATGTACATTGCATAAAATTTCTTCATAGTAAATCTTGTAAGTCATTCAATCCAGCAAAAGAAGTTGAAAGGGAACAGTGCTGTAAAGAAACTGTGTATTTATCTATCCAGATTCCAACTTTTATTTGATTTCATTGTTTCCAAATTCTAGGCATTTCTAAAATGCCTAGAATGAGATTTCAAGAGGGATATGAAACAAATATTATTTAGTGTGCTTTGCTTCATTGTATTTGGTCACTGCTGAAGTTCATTCTATATTGCGAATATCTTTCTTATATTTTATTTTGTAAACTATTATGAAATTAGGAGAAAAGATGAAGTTTTTAAATGCCTGAGTCAACAGTTGGAGAAAAATATGAAAAAAAAAACAAGAGAAGAAATGAGGTAACATAGTGTCAGAATTTTAAATGGAACTCAACACAGTTATAGATCTAATTCCTTCCTAAATTTACTAATAATCAGAGGATATAGGACAGCAAAACACGTATCCACATTCTTTCCTTCAAAAGGTATGAGACAGTGCAGCACCCTAAAAAAAATCCTTTTATTCCACATTAGCACATGTTCTAGTTTGGATTTAACATGTAGAATTCTAAGCAATGCATACATAATGTTGCTTGAGCAGAGGAAGCCATTTTGGTTATGGAACAACTCTAAATTACTATATTTTTCAAAAATATTTTATTTATTCATGAGAGAGAGAGAGAGAGAGAGGCAGAGACACAGGCAGAGGGAGAAGCAGGCCCCATGCAGGGAACCTGATGTGGGACTCGATCCTGGGTCTCCAGGATCACACCCTGGGCCAAAGGTGGCTCTAAACTGCTGAGCCACCTGGGCTGCCCTAAATTATTCTATTAATTATACATCCTACATGGCAAATATCCAGCATTCATGACTCCATAATTTTATCAATTTCAGGTTTCTTTACAACTAGCCACGCAGACAGACCCCACTTATAGTGCCAGTCTAAGATTGGCAGGGTGTACACATTGTCAAATTATACTCATGCAAGTTAGAGATTTTACCCAGTATGAAATTTACTAATGTTTGAAAGCACACACGTGTTAGCACAATGCAGACTGAGCATTTTTCCAGTGGAGCATTCCAAGATTGTCAACACAGCTTCCTGAATTCTTTTCTCTCTCAAATTACAGTAGATTCTGTTTTAGATTTAACACAAGATTTTGAGCCATGCATGCAGATAAATTTTGGTTTGGAACAGCTCCAAATTTATTTCCATTAATTAATAGGTGTGTAGCATTCTCTTCCCCAACCTTCCATACATCTATTAATTCCAGATTTGCTTACAGTAATAACCAAGGATGTCCTGACAAAAGCATTCCCTAGATGAAGACTCACTATCCATTACCTTTCTCCAGCAGGTCCTTCATTAGCATATTTACAAGAGGATTTGGCTCATCACTCCTTTCTTTCTAGGTATCACTAATAAAAGAAATTGCAAGCTAAAAGCCAATTGCTAACCTTTCCTTCATAAGAAAATACTGCAATGAATATTGTCTTTGAATAATTTTATAAGCACTTAATTTTTGAACTTAGAGAACACCAGGAATAGTAAATAGTAAAGAGCATAGAAGGAGCATCATGGTATTCAGAAGTAATGGAGGTTCCCCTGTATCTTAACCAATTAATTTGTCAAAGTTTAGAAGATCTATGAGGAACATAATTACAGTAGTACAGTAAGAAGTGTCTGGTTACTATTAACTGGATAAATAGGTAAATGCTTTTCTCATTTATCAACCCAGTATTTTTGACGAGTTCTTTTCTCATTTATCAACCCAGTATTTTTTATGAGTAACAGTATTTTTTATGAGCAGCAACTGAGTTCAGGTAACTTATTTTTTTTCATTTGGAAATAAAGTGGTTCTGCCACTGAACCTGGACCATGACTCAGATTGGAAAGCCGATTATGGAAATGGTGATTGTATTCTGGCAATATCTATCCCAATAAGTGATGACTAATTTCTTCATTTTTCTTTATGCTCTGTCTTTATAGCTCTGTTAGTCCCGATTCGTGGAATAACCCAGTGATGATGACCCTCACCAAAAGCAGATCCTTCACTTCATCCTACGCTGTTTCTGCAGCTAACCATGTAAACTCAAAAAAGCCAAATCGACCAGGTTAGTAACTTGTTGGGAGAAGAATTCATACTCACTGAGTGTGCGGTAATGGAATAAAGTAAATCTTAAGTGTTGAAACAAGATCCTAAGGATGCATACTTGGATGTGTTTCGTTTGATGGTTCTAAAAAGAAAAAAGCCTCAATAACTAATTAGTTCCTTACATTTCCACTTTATGTGATGATACAGATTCTTTTGAGATTGCTATGCTAGATATCCTATCTTGAGCTTACTGGATGAATAGGAAATTGGTGTCCCCGCTGATAATAATCTCTAGAGGCATCATTTATAATGTAAAAGCTAATGATATACTTGCCAAATTTTTGTTTTGTTTTTAGCATTTGTTAAAATTATTTTTCAGGAATATGGCACTTATAGGATTCAAGGGAATGCTTCATTTACTCTATGTTTCATCATTTTTTTTCAAAGGAACTCTTTATGTCACTCACCCTCATATACACACACACACACACACACACATACATATATACACATACACACACACATATACTAAAAGGAAGAGGCATTTAGGTTTGGACAAAATACAGTTCAGGATCTTTGAGAACCCTTTGGAAAAGCCTACACATCAGCAACAGAAAGACTCATCAGCACAGTGGGCAGGAGGTTTTCTTTCTCCTTCACGCTGCTACAAAATGAAATTTGATGTGATTTCTCCCATCTGGGATCTGGAGTCTAACTATTGCGTGGGGTTTTCCACCGTGGTGTCAGTGTACCCCAGATATTTTTAAGCATCAACTTCTACCTTCCCTCCAGCTTCCTTTATGCAACAAATATTTGTGAAGCAATTCCTGTCTCAGACCCTGAACTAGTTTCAGGAATATAGCAGTGATTAAAGCCAGACCCACTTCCTCCTGTCACAGAATTCTCACTTACATGCTAGTGGGGAATACACACAGATTGATGGCCATTACCATATAGTGTATTAAAGGCTGTGGTGAGGAAGAGAGCAAAGACTCTCACATAATGAAAGAGAAGAAAAGAAACAAGATCCAGCACATTGAGAGAAAACTTCAGGAACTTAAGATTCTAGATGAGTGGCAAAATTGGCAAGCACAAAGGGAGATGGAAACATGCAGAGACCTGGAGATCTATGATAAAGAGTTTAGATATCAAAATTAAGAGCAGTAAAGTTTTGGATAGGAAAGTGAATGAGTTGGATAAAGAATACTTCATTTAATCAGAATCTGTACTGACCTAAAACTGGAATGCAGTTTTCACCAAATTCCATTGCCAGATTACCCCCTTCTAGAATCTCATTTGAAAGTCTGGGGTATATATTATGACAGCTTCTTCTCGGAATGTTCTGACTGGAAGTTTTCACCTCTCAGCACTGCAGAAAACTCTAATGAGATTTTCAGTAGCTTCCTGCTTATGTTCTTAATCTTCTGCCATTATAGCAGCGTAAGAATTTTCCAAATGGCTTCAGGGAAAAACTACCCCCTTCTCACTGGGCTGTTAGACATTCACGTTCTGGCTGCCATGGCGGCAGTCCCAAACTCCAATTTTCATGTCATTAGCCTCATGACATTGCTAAAAGTTCTCCTGACTTGCTTCCCTAATAGCTGCATCCTTCTGCCTAGATGCTTAGCCTTTTGCTCCATGCTAATGGTTCAGTAAATAATGCTCTGAAGGGAAGAACAGTTCATAGGACTTTGGCTCACCCTTCTGGGTATACCTTCTCTCTGTTTGCTCTGGGAACCTAGTCCTTCTGAATTGATTGTCTTGTCTTGAAAGCTTTTTTTTTTTGTTTTGTTTTTTTTTGTTTTTAAATTTGATTTTTCGTTTTCTTCTCAAAGAAGCGTGGATTTATTACAAACTACCACATCATAGCCAGAAGCAGAAGTCCTCAAAATGGCAACGCGTTTATGAGGATTAGAGAAACGATATTCACATTCATTCCATTTATATTTTAAGACACCACCTTGAAGTGTAAAATTTTCATTTTTATTTTTTTTTAATTTTTATTTATTTATGATAGTCACACAGAGAGAGAGAGAGAAAGAGAGAGGCAGAGACACAGGCAGAGGGAGAAGCAAGCTCCATGCACCGGGAGCCTGACGTGGGATTCGATCCCGGGTCTCCAGGGTCGCGCCCTGGGCCAAAGGCAGGCGCTAAACCACTGCGCCACCCAGGGATCCCTAAAATTTTCATTTTTAAAAGACAAAACTCTTCTCTTGTTTCTAGAAAATTTAGTACTTTCTTTCCCCTTTGATCATCTATCTACTTTATACTGCTGTTTCTTGGAATCATTTAAGTGCCAACTTCACTTAAATCTTGTTTAGTGTAGAAAGGCACTTCCTCCGGAAAGCATGATTTTTTTAGGACTGTATCATTGACAGACACCATTAAAACTAATCTGGTTTCTAAAAACTAATCTGGTCCTCTCTGCTCTTTGGTAAGTCTTATAGCTTAGAAGTTGTTAATGACCTGAGAAATAGGATTGCAGTTTCAGTGAGGGCCAAGAACAGGACAGTATGGGCAAATCCTTAAACTGGGTTGCCCTGAGGGCAAATGAAGATTACCTCAGTAATATGGAGACTCATCTGGGACTCTATCAAGGTGGAGGAACTGAATTTGAGCATTCCATGTTAAAGTGGTACTAACATGGTCCATAGGACCCTTGATTCTTTACAAAATGTATGCAAATAATTTTGGAGGGAAGCATCACCAATTAAGAGCTATGAGACTAATATATCAAGTTCAAACAAATTGGAGCTTACAACCAAGATCACTAAACACAGAAACCACCAAGGGTTAGAAACAAACAACAAAAGCAACTTTACAGATACCTAAAAGTGTTGAGATATTTAAATGCTAAAATATTTATTTATTTATTTATTTATTTATTTATTATTATTATTATATATATATATATATATATATATATATATATATATATATATTTATGACAGACAGAGAGAGAGAGAGAGAGAGGCAGAGACACAGGCAGAGGGAGAAGCAGGCTCCATGCAGGGAGCCTGACATGGGACTCCATCCCTGGTCTCCAGGATCACAGTGCAAGCTGAAGGTGGTACTAAACCACTGAGCCACCGGGGCTGCTCTATTTACATATTTTAAAATCAAAATATGAGGTGATAAAAAGTAACAGCAATGAGAGAAAAGATGTAATAGCAGAGCAGCTAAATAGAACTTTTGGAAATGTAATCAAGGAAACAGGATAGGTTAAATGGAATAATGGACTCCTAAAGGTAGAAATAGTAAACTGGGGAGC